>NW_028186360.1:460108-552614 GCF_003343005.1 Rhea americana | reverse complement strand
CCAGAAACTTTACTTGATACTTCTCTGGGAAAAACCCAAGCAAACACAATTTTCAATGAAGGATTTATCTGAGGCAGAAGGAAGGAGAAGTGAGCTTCATCAAGCTTCAGCTCCAGAAAAACAAACAAATGGAGCACAAGGAGGGGAAAGGAGGAGAACTTTTAATTTTAGACTGGCAAGAAACAAATGAAATAAATCCTTGCCCTACAGGCAATCTAGGGAGCACAAGGACTACTCCAGTCTGTCACAGTTGCAAGCCCAGGACTGCCTAAGGCTGTGTTCATACAGCCTACGGTAGCAGCTCAGCACTCTTGAATTCTCAAGCCAAGTTGCATCTACGCTGCAAAGGATGTATTCAAAATCACCATTTGCACGTAGGTCAAAGAACTAAACACCTCTCTCCTGCATGTCCAAATCCCCTCCAGAATGGAGGGCAATGAGTTCGTGATCAGCTTTTTTTTCACACTCTCTCAGAATATATTGGTTGTTTTTACTTAATTAAGTTTCTTTTCCCCCCTCACACCCCATATTCCTCATTTGCTCAAATTCAGGCCACTGTTTTGTCTTCCAGCACATTTTAAAGCCACTCCCCTTGCACTCACAAAAATGTATGTTCAGCTCATGTTCATGATGGAATAAGATCATTCTAGAAGCAAAATTTAATTTTATCAGCACTGTAGGATCCAGCTTCTAAAATGCAAACTTTTCCACTTATTCAAGAGACTCCAGCTTTTAACGCTTCCTCTTTGTGGTAGGTTCAGCAGATGCATTCAGGTCTTGTAGAAACACTAAAGCTATGTTAGACAAGGCAGCTCTCAAACCATGAAGAAGCTGTTGGCTGCACCTTATCTACAGAGCAAACAGTTTGCTGAAATACTAACATGTGAAGAGAGCGCTCCAAGTTTATTCAGGGATTGTTTAACCTCTTAAAGTATTCAGTTATGAAACAGAAGTAAAGAGCAGTAAAATGCTTTCCGTTGTTTAATTCCTGCAGATGCATACTCACACATATTGAGATGTTTGTTTTCATGAGAGAGAGGACAAAATGAGAGTGTATACTGTTTTGGAGTTAATTTAAAGCATTAAAAAGTCACTAAAATTCTTATACCAATATGATTTAGAATTTAGCATTATTACTTGGTCAATGTGTTGCAGATTTTAATATGGAAAGAGACACAGACTTACTCAGGCAGTAATTTGCAATTTTTTCTAACTTCAAAGAGAGTTTGATCTGCTTTTCAAGAGCTGAAATGATCCAAAAAGAAAAATTAGGCAACAGTGTTGTGCAAAATACATAGATGTTATATGCAGGACCAAGACAACAAACTTAGTGGTTTCTACCTGCTCATGATGTGGTCTTTAGTATAATTCTGTGTGTACATTATTGAAACAAGATACACTTGCATATATGGAGTATTCATCCTCTCATTCTGGTGCTGTACAATAAAGCACAAAACCCGAAATTTGCAGACCCAATGAGAAATTACAAAAAGAGAGCAATATTATTGAAGGGTCAAGGTTTTTCTGTATCTGAGAGAATCTGGCCATGGCTGATTTATCTTTGAAAAGATTTTCAGTTCAATGGCTTTGGATTGCGGATCTCTTGCTTTAGGTGAGTTTAGGTGAATTATAGGATGTAGATGAARGGAGGATGAGACAAAGTCTATGTTAAGCAACATACTCAAAAGCTCATAGCAGCTCATCTTCCTCTGCATTTTAGTTCAGTGAACAGCAGTATGGGACAGCTCTTGTAATAAGAGAATTCCTAAYGAAGATTTATACCATGTAATGTTTAAGTAATCAAGGCACATTTTGTTACTATAGCAACCATAATCCTCTGCACACAATATGTAAAATGAATTGTCTAAAATATGTGCTATGTTCATTCTAGGTTCTCACAGATTATCTTCTCAATCTTTTCCTTGACCTTGTGTTTAGAAGATACATTTTTTTTAAATACTTTAAAGGAGCACATTAAGTAGTAGGATGACAGCCACTGGTTATTTTGCTATAAAAATCACTGTACAATACTGTATGCTCACTCAACTGGTTAATGAAATTCAGTGATTACCTGGACTGAGAGCATATCAGAACTTGAAATAAACTTTTTGCAACTTATGTCAACTATACTGTGTCCAAAGCCTAATTTCCTCTTCCTAATTTTCCTTCAGTATTACAGATTATAATGTGCATTAAGGGGAAAGAAAAAAAAAAGCATCAAGACCAATTAACTCTGTCTTTCCTCAAGTACAGATGGCATTTTCATGGACGCATAAGGGAATTAAGATCCCCCACTGGAAGAAAACGATGCTTTACACAAGCAGCAGCTGCTTGGAAATAGATGATACTGTGAATTTAAGATGCGGTGGTGATTCCATAATAATTCCCTGTCTGAATATTTTTACTTTACACTAAGAATGCTAAAGAGGTTTAGGAAGGCCCAGTGCCACACTAAGATGCTTTAAAACTCTGWACTTCTCTGTACTATACTTAGTCTATACTTAGAACAGTCTATACGTTACCCCCTTAAGTAATATTAGCAAGGAAGAAGCTACTACAGAGAATCCTTAGTGGTGTTGGAAAATCTGGGAACAGAGAGGTCACAACCTTTAACTCTAGGATTAGGGGGCCTAAATCTTACMTTGGCTCTCCTTCATTTCATAAACTGCACACTTTTTCAAGCAGGACATTTYAAGAATATGTTCTGAAGTGACCCAAGGTGATTCATGGGTAGATTCAGGAAGAGATGCTTGGGTTTTGACACCACTTCCTCTGCTCTGAAAGCACCACCCCTAGAACACACAGTCCCAGATAGTCCTGGAGGCCTTTTAAAAACAGCAAACAAAACCAGGTGGATTTATTTCATCTGAAAGCTGTGTTTATTCTTCTGAAATGCCTCTTCTGCAGAAGGCCAACATAAAATCTACATGTCACAGAAATTCTGAGGATGCAGTGTAAAGGTTGAAGAGGGTCTTACAGGCTCTAGGGGCTGCTTAAGAACCATGTGCCTAAGAATGAAATTTCCCCTGTCAGCATAACATAACTGCACAGAACGTACACCTGAGAAAGTAAATAGGTTGCTACAGTCTGCATATTTTTGCTTAGCCATATGCAGATGATATCTTTATTTATATAATTGCATGTTTCAGGTACACTGTTGTTTATACTTGCTTGAACACAGTTTTGTCATTATAAAGTAGGAAATCACTTTGGGAAACCTGATTCAAAATTATTATCTTATTTAAGGACAAGGCCTTCAATTCATATTTGGAAAAAAGGCAGTCTGAGAGAGATGTACTGGAACTGAATGACTTTTTTCATAAATAGTAAATTTGCTGGAAAATGGACTTTTGGAGGAACTGAGATTAGGTATGGAATTGGATCAAACATTGTAAATATTCTTGGATGAAGAATTTGAAGATGTCAACATCTGATTTCATTAYGTCTTGAGTAATGCTTTGCTCTATTCTGTATGCCCCTTTGAAACAAATGAAGTTCCCCTTTCAGCCTACCATTTCAGAATTGCTCTAATTTGAAAATTGTCTTACACTTTAAAATAATGGAAAGGTTTTCAAAAAATAAATTATTCCCAAAAGAATGACATATTTAATACCAAGTAGGAAAAAATATTTTAGGTAGACCCGAAGACCTAATTGTTCACATCAGCAAAATTTCTGCTTAGTTCAGCTTGAATGTTATCACAAATTCCCCTGAAAATTCTCAGCATGGCCACATACAGCCACTCAGCTCTAATATGTACAAACAAAGATCCATTTAATCAGCATTCAGAGACGTTAAATGGGCTATAAATAAAATTGAGTGAGGTGTTAATTCTGCAGTGGATGACATTTATACACAGACTCATTTGAGTGGTCTCATGGGATTCAAAAGAATCTTTTCCAGAGAATATCTGCTTCTCGCTGTGATTAAGAATTGCAGAACTGAACTCATTATGCATGGGTCAGGGACAAATTCCAAAAAAAATAAACAAAAAAACTCTAGAGAACTTCTCATGCTATACACACAACATCTTTCTAACAATGAAAATAGTTCAATTCTTACTGTCAAATGAAATGTCGTCTGCCTGTTTTTTATCTTTGGCCATACACAGATACTTCGAATATATTTATTTTTTTGTACTAAGAATTTCATAGCATGATGAATACTGGCATCAGGATAGATGAGCCCCACCAAMATAACAGAATTTTATGGGATTCTCAAATGATCCTTTGCAAAAATGTTCTCTGCAAGTATATATTGGCTGTGACAAAAGTAATTGCACCCTGAGGCAACTACTCCCTAATACCCAGAGAGCTTCATGGAAATTCTTCCCTTTGACAATCCATCATCATCCATGGATATATGAAACTTTCAAACAAATTTTACTGATCTTCCTTTCTGCRTAGACTAGTACACTTTTTGTGTGCATGTGTGTTGCATAAAGTTGCTTAAAAATTATTATTAGCGTAATTGTTTAAATATTCATTGAGTTAAGGGGGTTTCTGGACCTCTTAGATTGGCCAAACGCATATTAACCACTCTCCTTTGGGCAAGTTTGACCTACAAAGTGGCTGGAAAGGGGAGGAAGCTTGATAAATATTTTAACTAGACAAGATATTAATGTTTTAACACATGCTCAAATGCTGGTCTTTTTATGTGGACAAAAGTTGTTCAGTGTCTCATATGTGTATCCTAAAGCCTTAGTAGTCTCAGTTGGAGACCACTCGGAGGAAGAACATCAGCAGCAATCCCTCTTTGCTTGTGGAGACCGATAATATTACCTTGCGGGTCTTGTTTAACATTAACTTCTCCCCTGAGATGTTCAGAATGAGAACAGGGGCTAAATGTCAGAGAAAAAAGTACTCCAGCCTTTCAGCACCTACATGGCTACTGCCAAGGAGGCAGAGACAGACCAGGCCCCTCCATAAGGTGCTGCAAGATATACAACTTTCTGGAGGCTTCTGGGTCTCTCTCTGGCATAGGAGGACAGGGAGCAGCACCTACAGAGTTCTGCTGGATCCACAGAGCGCAAAACCTTACTATACTCACGAAGTATAAACAGCATTTACTCCTCATCTCAGTAACGTATCACGTAACATCTGTGGGAATCCAGCATAATTCCAAAGTCAACAAACTTTATAATCAGAGTCATTAGGGTGCATGAATGATCATGAGTCTAAAAGCTGGTCTTACATGACCACTTTGTAATACGTTTTCCGGATTATGTAATATGATAATGCTCTTATTCTGTGTAATTAGGAATATATTGCAAAATGTTAGTGGCAAGATTCTTTATGAGTCTCCCATGAGATACAAATGCTCTTAAAAAGTACGCTCACAAATAACGTCTTACCCTGATTTGGGAAAGATTYCATATAGCTTCAGGAAAAAAATCTAAATGCTGATTGATGCAAACAAGGAAAAACGCACTTGGGAGTGCGGTAAAGGAAGAAGCGGTAGTGAAGAAAGTGTGCTGTTTCCTTTGCTTGCATTGTGTGAAACAGAGAGAAAAATTGTTGCCAAAATCACAAAAGTGGTTTTAAGTCCGAGTCACTTAGCATCCCAGAGTTCCCACAGGGCCTCCTGTTTGGGGCTATCATTAAATCTGGTGTTGATTTAGTTCACAGTTTTTTCTTATTTTACAGACAAATACAAGTTGGGATTGTAATTAAATGATACTAAAAGATAAAAGAGTGGAGAATAAAATTCAGCAATGCAATAGACTTCAAAAAATGCTTCAGACTAATACTTGAGCCACARTTTGGAGTGTAGCTCCCCAGAGCCGGGCAAACTAATTGCTATAGAATTCTAAAGCCACATTGTATAGGAAATGCTAGAAAACTGGCAAAAAAMCAGACATATACAGGAATAAAACTGATAAAATCATACAATAACATGACTATTTCTGATTGCTTATTTATCCACGACCTTCCTTACATGTTACCCACTTTTTTTTATCTATGAGAAGAAACTTTAGGAAATTAATTACTGCACATCCTTCTGCTTTTTCTGTCAGATGACAGAAAAAGGACTGGGTATATTTTTCACATGGAGCCTCCAGAGTTCACCTGAATTATCTTAATGACCTTTAAAATCTCACCTATGTAAATGTAATATCACTCCAACGCATCCCTTACTAAAATCATGTATGTGCATTCACAAAGAGACTTTTACACCTTGCATGAGGCACTCACAGATTTTACTTCCTAGAGAAAGTAGCTCATACAAACAGGATATTCTGTTGGGAAAGATATTGCTTAAAACATTGGCTTGCATCCTTAGGAAAAATATTGCAGATCAGAAAAAAAAAGAGTGGCACGACTTATTTCTCCTTAGTCAGCAGAAAAGCGCCAGACTTTGCTCCTCAGTCGTAGTCTGAATCCTGCTCCTGGGACAATGCAGAAGAGCAGCCTCTAATTTGAGCATTAAGTCTATGAACCATGCTTTATTTCTTTTTTTTGACCATTTAGTTAATAAGATGCTAAGGAGAAACTTCAGATTGACTTAACTTTGCTCCCAGCTATGTCTTGAAAAGCAATCAGAGGAGCACGCTGTGCTGCCACTCTCTAAGGAATTTTTTTTTTTTTAATCACTGACCACAGTTTGAGTCTTCAGCATCAGTGTACAACAAGCCAAAGAATTAACRTGACAATGAGAGTTTACATAGCGACTTGTATTAATAAAATGAACTAGAAGACTAGTAAACCATTGTGTTCCTTTTTAACCACCTTCCTGATCAACGGCGTTTCTGTGTCATTGAGCAGCCTGTTATGGCTGACTATGGCCCTTCTTGTGAAAGGAAAACAACTGCATTTCCTGAGATTCGTTTTAATCACAGCTTTCTTAAAGAGCAATATGTATTTAGTTTTCTTCCACATATGTAGGAGCGCAAGAGGGACACCTCATCATAATCAGAATAATACTTTAAGTGTTATCAACAACCTTGCTTGCCCATTGCAGAGATTAATAGAACCTATGCTGTAGTAACATAAAATACTCAGTTATGCCTAACTTCATAAAGCAGATGCGTGGGATGCAAAAAGATGACATTAAGAAAATGCCCATAGATATTTCCTTATGCCTCTGGTGATTAAACACTTAACATTCATTCCTATTATCAACAAAAAGATGATATATGTTAGATAATTGTGCACACACATACACAAGTGTCTTTTAAAAAGTCATTATTCTTCATAAAATGTTTCTCTGGAGCACATTTTTTTCAGTGTTATCATTTTGTCACTAGAATCTTTGTGCCTTTGAATTGAATCCATAAATAAAATGATCTTGTCTTAGAAAAGAGAGGAGAAACCCATAGGTACTTCCACAAAGACAAGCAGATAAAATTTTAAAATTACATTTAAATTAAGAGTAATATTATGACAACAGCTAAGCCCATGCAGCAATCTAAGCTGATTTAAATGTCCTATTATGCAAAATTGTACCTATTACAAAAAAGAAATCAGACAGTTGTTAATATTAAGCAATGGTTCTGTAAAGTTAGAAAATAGCAATGCATGAACAATTTTCAAATGAGAATTAAAAAGGCAGGATATGTAGATACCATTAAATTGAATGCACAGTATCTAACACCAGAACAGTAGTGATACGGACAGGTCCTGAGCTGCTCTGTGTATTCCCCGATAGCAACTTGCAAACGCCATCCTATGCACTGGGTCTCAGATGCAGCAAAACACTTGCTTAATTTCAAGTATACGATCATTTTCCCTGAAGTCAATAATCTGCTCTCCGCACAATGCTTTGCTAAATCAGTCCTGGTGGATTAGGCTCTTGGATGAATGATGCAAATATTCCTGTAATTGTTTCTAGTTAGTCAAGCAAATCTCTGTTCACCTTCTTGCTAACAATTACACATGCCCAGTGTTCTTATAAAATGGTCTCGTACTGAGGATATAATTTTCACTCAATGCATTTCACAGTACACTGCCTGATCTCATACCTTTTGTCCTTTATATCATTGGCTAGCTATACATGCTGTGCAAATGTGAAAAATGCTTTTTCAGCTGGAAATCAGAAAGTCCAAATATAACATCTATGCTTCATTGCTTCAAGTGAAATGAGTGTCTGATCTAGAAAATGAAGCCAAACTTTAAGGTTAAAAATGTCAAGCTTGCACAGTATTGGTCCAAATGTGCTTACTCTTAAAAAAAAAAAAAAAAAAAAGAGAGAGAGAGAGAGAGAGAGAAGAAAAAAAAGAAATTAGAGAAAGCATTGTAATTTTCCAATGTTTTGAATAACTTCAGAAGAATTAACATGGGATTTAYCTTACGTTGAGCAATCTGTGGACAGAATTATGATGCCTGCCAGAAGCAAAGAGCATCAGAAGTACAATCAGAATATCTATTTCAGTTCCACTACTGTAATTCTAGACTGTTTCTTCTGYGCAGTTCTCACTAAGTCCTATCCAATCCTATTTCTTTCTTAACTTTCCAGAGAAAGAGTATAAATGTAATTAAAGGGACAGGAAAAAGGAGGAGAACTTAGTCGTTATATACTTCGAGTCTCCTTCTCTGAAGATATTCAAGGCCCGCCTGGATGCAACCCTGTCTAACATGCTCTAGGTGACCCTGCTGAGCAGGGAAGTTGGACTAGATGATCTCCAGAGGTCCCTTCCAACCTTACTGATTCTATGATTCTACTTCTTACATACTTTCAGCAATTCTGAAAATGACRGCTTCTGAATCCTATTGTTTGACTAGATTCCTCAGAATTCATATGTGTTTTGGAGGTTGAATTCACTTTTATTGCAGTCTTATTTTAAAGGAAAAACACCGGCCTATTGTTCCTCAAGGTGACCTTCTACTCKGCAGTCATGGTCCTGAAACAATGCTGTGAGTCTCCATAGCAGATTACTCTGGAACTGTAACCCTAGGTTTTCTTAAGCACATATTCTGAAAAGCCAGACAATACATGTTATCTACAAAAAATAACTGTGTCAGACATAGACTAGCTGACAGCACAGCTAAGTAAACCAATACATTAGGAGACACATAAAAATGAAGCATATAATTTGGTCAATTTTGTCTTTCATCTTTGACACACTTAAATGTTCTATTTTCATCCTGAGTCCAAGGCATCTTAAGCAGTATCCAGTCAACTTCAAAACAAACTACATTACATTAAATATTAAATACCTTAGGGGACAAATCGCTAAGTCTTTAATTTCTCTTCAGTTCTTTTTCAACCAAAGCTGACACCAGTCAAGGCTGGAGAAGCTTTCAGAATCCATAAATCCCAATGAAACTGATGAAAGTCAAACTTGAGAAAGGCCTGTTTAAGAAAAGCCCTCAGGATGCAATTACATGGRTATATCTACGTGAGACAATGAAGCTTTATGCAGACTGAGCTAGTTTTCGCACCAGAGGAAAATAAYCGTGTTAGCTCTATCCAGGTGTCACACTTGCTTGCGTCTCTCATCCACTCCTTGCTGGAAGGGTCTTCTATTGTGCCTGCTAAGGGGGCTCTGTCTCCAGAGTTGTTGGAAGAACTCCAACCCTGGTATTTTGCAGACTTGCAAGAAGCATTCTAATCCCAGGAGTCCCATAGCTCGTGCTGAGGTCCCAGGAGTCTCTCTAGAGAAAGTTTTGTTCTGACCCACTATTTCCATGCAGGCAGTATACCTTCAGTTTGCCTGATTCACCCTCTACCCCCACCACTTGTTAGCAGTGAAGAGCAAAAGAACAAAAAGATTTGTTCACTTCTTTAATCTTAAGATAAAGGTCTGGAAACTAAAGGCTACAAGAAAAACAAATACAAAAAGCAATAAACACAGCAATCTTCTTTCTAATGAATACTTCCTGTCTAGTGCATCTTGCTTACGATTCRTCATTTTACATGTTAGACCTTTATTTTGATTAGAAGATGGTTCAGTTTTCATGCACCTTCCTCACTATACAAGTAACACTTCACTCAGCTTTGCTGAATAACATCTCCGATTGTATTCTCTTGACTTCTTGTTTGTTTTCAGTATCCAGTGGACACTTGATGGCTCACAACTTTTATTTGGACTCTATTAGAGACATCACTTCCTCCCCATTTTCCCCCACCATGCACCTACCAGCTTGCCTGGAAAGCACACATTTTCAGAAGGTTAAAATATTTTATATATCATAAAAATTAATTAAACAGTATCAACTGAACTTATATTGCACTAAAATTRTATTCCCCAGTGTATCTCAACCTTTGATAGATACCTTGTAATACAGRTGACAGACTTAAGGGAAACAGCTACTCTCCAGGCACAATTTTCACACTAACCTTTTCCTGTTGGTTAAATACAAACTCCTAAGCAAAGACTCTACTCAAAATTGTGTTATACGGGTATATTCTACATGAAATTAGCCATGAAGAGATGTTTCTTATCTTACTAGGTAAAGTCAGGCTTGCAGCATTGCAGTGTGGCGTTCTGCAGTGAACTTTTTGAAATATTCTCTCTGTTAGTATACCTTAGCAGCTAAATATTTGGATTCCCTTGACTTATCCATAATATATTTGATTCTATTTCACTAGGACCTTGATAATATTTCTGACAGAAGCTCAGGCAGATGACAACCTTTTATTTTTTACCTTCTACAACAATGGAATACAAGTCTGTTCACCTATACACCATGGACCTTGTTTTTTATCGTGAAAATCAYCCACAACAGGGCCTATCATCATGTTCTCAATTAATACATGATAGCTGACTTGGACAGCCTTGTAAACAAGGCTGGTCTGGCAGACAGAGTAGTCTTCTGAGAACAATTTTTTGAAGTAGTCTGTCAGAAATGAACAGGGAAAAGGCACAGGCTGTTATTGCAGAAGTATTCAACGTAGTGAGAGTCTGAAAACTCTTAATGACATTCTGATGGTTTAATAATTTTGTTACTGGTCAGAAATTGCTATACAGGACCCAAGGATCCAATTTAATACAAGCAACACAGAAGCATAAACGTTTGGAGGCGCCTCTGTAACTCTCAGAGGTTCTAATAACCATACAATACATTACACCCAGAAAGAGAGAATGTAGCTTCCAAAAKGCAGGCAATCAATTACTGTAGACATTAAAGAGCACATGATATATTGTTTTTTAGTGTCCTTTTTTAGAAACCTCAGCTGTTAACAAAATATGGAGCTGAATTTTACTTTATATATACAATACTGCACATAGATATCACTGGGCCTAGATTTGCAAGCAGCAGAAGTACAGTTTTAAAAGAAATCATATCCAACTCATGCTGTAGATAAGCCTGAATATGACACAGTAAGTGCTTATATTATGAAATCTGACCTTACACTTTTGTGCATAGACATCCACTGATTTTCAAAATCCTCATTGCCTGCATCATAAGAGAATTCATTCAGGTCATGTCTACTAAAGGGAAAGACTTATAGTCCTTTCTGCATAGGTGCTAGTATGATATGAGAACACGCACCATTCTGTTAAAATGCAGTCACAGTGTTTACATACCCTGTCTCAAACATATCTCTGCTGGACTGGATCTTGGGAGGATTTYGACCAGGCCATAGTGTTTCAGTTCCTGAGAGGCGTTAATCCAGTGTTTTGCTCCAAGACCAGAATCAGGCATGAAGACTGACAAGACTTCTGAAAGCAGCCAGAACAGCAGGGTTCAAAGGAACTTTCCTGATGAAAAATGGGACACCGACAGAGTAAAGATGAAGTTTTGATGTCTCCTTTATATGATTTAGGCACCAAGATTACACCTAAGACTCCCAAGTACATTTGAAAGTTCTAATAAGAGAAATTCAGCCAYAGGTGGCTTTTCCCTGTTTATTTTTTATTTTTTTATTATAAAAATGTATTTTCCCTGGATTTGATTGAGTTACAGTAAATATATTACTATGAAGATAGCATCATAGTAATATACTTTCAGAAAAGTATCACAATTTTCTTTGTGTACTTCTACTCTGTTCTGAATCTGAAATTTCCTGTTTCTTTCTCTTTTGACAGATACTTTTGTCAGGAAAGACATGGAAAAAAATCAGTTAGTTGTTAGCATGTAGCAATACTCACAACAATACACTAATAGCAACAATCCTTTCTCAATACATATACATTGTATGTATGTATTTAAATATCTATGCATATGCACAGACATACACACACCACTTAAATAATTAATCATGCCTTACAGTTACTTTTTTTTTTAATCATTCTTGGCAAGATGTCACCAAGTTACTAATTAATTAGTCGTAAGTACTCTGTCCCCTCTAGATATTATTGTTTATTAAGAGGATTGTCTGGCTGGGAAGACACGAATCWCGTGTTTTATTCATTATAATTTACTGATGTTTGGGGCCAAAATGGAACGAGAATTCTAGAGGGTAAGATTTCTGCCTTGGTCTTTAATTTAGKATATAATCTGGGGCTTGTTAATTATATTAGTTGTGCTCAGCTTCCCTATCTGCAAAGCCAGGATAACAACACTGTGGAGAAGCTGTCAGAGTGCCAACTCCTGTTAATTGTAGAGCATTCCAGGATCTGAACAGTCAACTAGCAACCGTGAATCAAAAATCTGCTGCTAATTATGGCTTCAGWAACACCATCAACAGCACACAAACACTACAACCAGGTCACATWAATAATAGCCAGCGTGTCACAACATCCCAAAGGCTACACAAAATACAATTCCTACTTCAGATAAACAAGAATCGAGCAGAGAGGCAGATCAAAGCCACGCAGTGATACAGACAGTCTCTTTTAGATAGCCGTAAATGCGGAGAATGGGAGTGACAAAACAGGAGTCCAGAAATGGAGCAAGACTTGACACAGTAAGTAAGAATTTCTGTAAGATTATGTTGCTCACTGTAATTTCTGCTGACATGTTAACTCAATGATGTAAGCAAGAAAAAAAAAAGAGAGAAAAAACCCTATCTTTGAGATAAACACTCAGCTATTCATAGAAGGATAACCAGAAGGGATTGAACTAGTCTAAGGATAACAGAAATCAAATTAATCTCTCTTTCATGTTGCATGTTCTTGCTGCAGTGTTATAAGCTCATAAAAAGCTCTGTTTGAGCATTGTCTTAACATAACAGCGACCAGTGTTTGATCCAGAAAGCATAAAAATCTAAACATGTGCTGATCAGTGTGTAAGTACATTAAGTGTTTTATCTAAATTATGCATGTGCTCCTGTTATGTCTATTATATACAGGCATCATATTTGTGGTAATAACAGGTGATACAGCACATTAATCATATACTTCACTCTCACTTACGCCACCTACTCATTGTTTTCCCACTACTCAAAGTCTGCCAAACTTTGGACAACTGAAAAGGTCTTCCAGGCTTTGCTCTGCAAAATTACAGGTCTGAGAGTCCAAGAACCTAAYCAGTTTATTCTTTCTCTATATTCTTCTTTTAACAGATGAAAAGTCTCTTTTTTTGAGTGTATACATTATGTAAAAGGAAAACTAGAAGACATTGGAGACCGACTGGAATTTTTTTCCCCACAAATATATTATACTTTCTCAATGCAGAAATTTTAATATTAAGAAGATTTGACTGTGGAAATCTAGTTTCTCTTGGAAACTTCTTGCAAAGTATACTCAGTGCAAGGAAAGGTGGTTAGGGAGAAAGCATTTGCTTCACTTTGTTGGTTTTTGATCCAGCCACAAGGCTGGACACCCTACCTTAGGAGAATGTTAAGAGAATTAAATTGAAAACCTAGAGTAATTTTCAGGGTCCTTCCTTCTTTAATGATGCAATAAATACAAATCTGTTTCTGAAAACAGACAGCTTTTGTATATTTGCAGTCTCTCAGGCTGGTACACATGTTCCCCCAGGCACGCTACAGTTATACTGTAATGCTGTATGACAGTTCCTGATAGGTGAACATCAGGGAGATCAGGGCCTTGGCTCGGAAAAATTCAGATACAACACTGTCAATTTAAAATGAAAATTCAAACTTCTCTGATCAAGAAGCTAGGCTGATAATGCATTTTCTCCGTGAGCTTTACCGTAAGTCCTAGTTTTAAATGGCTCATAAATCTCTCTTATTTCATTTCCCATAGTCCACGCAGAGAAGCTTAAACGACTTTGACTCTATACAGTTCAAGTATTGTGTTGCACAGGGGCTGTACGCACACTCTCCTTTGAGATATCTGAAAAGCACCTGTTGAACTTCAGTATGAGCGGTCTTGCCCTCCCAAAAGGCAGAAATGTAATTTTAATGAGCTCTCATTCTACATAGAATATGACACAAAATGATTTTCAACAGCAATTATTCAAAATTGTCAGGCTGTTAGAGGATGAAAAGGAATTTACTCTTCAGAACTACCTATCTGTCAGGCCAGTTTTGAGGTTAACTCTCCTGGGAAATTTGAGAAGCGATTCAGCTTCCAAAAGCATTTATACCTGCCTTTCTTTGAACTAAGTATTTGCTAAATGGCACAGGAGTGTTACTGTCCACTGGGGAGCATGCTAAGATTGTCTAATTAATTTCACTAGTAACTTAAACTAGATCTGTGTCCATGGAGACTCGAGAAAATCAAAGTCAAACAATGTGATCTCTCTCTCTCTGCCTCCTTTTTTAGAGAAATTATTTAAATTGTGAGAGACTATTTTAGGTCACTGCTGGAAAGCTAAATTTGCTTTTCACAGTTAAGAATCCTTTTGTTAATCCTCTCTACAAGGCATGTTTTTAGCTTGTCTCAATTAAAAAAAAAGAGCCTCTAATTGCTAATGTATGCAAATGCTCTGCAGTCTAATTTTGGTGCRGATTTTGCTATTTTTGATGGGTAATTAAAGCTAACAGCTTGATAAATTTGTAAAAGAAAAATGTGTTAAACTTTTTAACCTCCCAGTTGTCTTTTTTTTTGCTGAGAGTAAAAATTAAATATAAACAAACATGAAGTTTGCTTTCATCTGGAATAGACTATCATTGTTGGGAAACAAGGTCAGGTGTTGTTTAATTGCTAGTGTGATGAACCAGTCTGTACGAAATTTAGAAAAATAAAATCCGTATTAAGATATTATGGCTTTTTTGTAGCTCAGAAGCCTGCATGCTCATGCAAAAGGCCAGATGATGCTTCCCTCAAAGAATATAAGAGAAATACTGCTTAAASAGCAATATTTAGCTCCAAAAGACATATATAAAAAATATGAATAAATAAAATATAAAGCTTTACAGACACTACTGTCTGAAAATTTCAGGTCCTTTGCAAGTCTGCACAGCTGTCCCATAGGCCTCAAGTTGTTCTAAGAAGTTCTATTGCTGGGCTGAGCTGCCTAAATTAGGATCAGAGACATACTATATTTGTTTTGTAGAAAAAGAGGCATCTCCAGAAAGTGATGCAGATGGTGAGTTGACTAACAAGGTTACCATTGCACACAGCAGCGCATTGGCAGCCAAGATGCTTGTGAATCAGCTGCTGAAGCTGATCACTTATCTTCAAAATCAGCTGAAGATTTTTATTTTCACSCAAGTCCATTTCACATTACATTATCACAGAAATAGAAGAAACAAGAAAAAAGCCTTCTGGTGGAACACTTTGTCATGATGAAAGCCACATGCAAAGGTATCTCTTAGGAGCGCTCAAGTTCATCTCCTATAAACAACTAGTTTTAGGGATAGCTGCATCCAAGCAGACTAAATGTAATGGTCCCACTACAAAACGCAAACTTTCTTTATCAAATCATCATTACTGATAAAATCAGATAGTCCTAACCAAGAGCTCTACCTTTCACCTTCTGAAGATCTCTCTCTCTTTTTTTTTTTTTTTTTTTTTTTTTCCTTCTTGTGGTACGATAAAAATGCATTTTAGTTCTTTGCCAAGGAGGTTTTTTTTTTAACCATCACCAAACAAGTCTACCCTGTGCCAAAGTTTGGGTCCACATGCATAGGAGCAGTTGCTGAATTGCATTCTAATTCTTTAGTGTACTCAATCTCATGAGATTATTTTTCCCTGTTAGGAGAAATAAGAATAAAGAGAATAAGAATTTATTCAAATAAGAATAATACATGCTTAGTTTTCAGTTTGAGAACTTAGGCATACTGGGAATTCTGTCATTTCAAAGTGCGAATGAGTAAATTCTTTATGCACAAGCAATTGCATTTTTTTCAGGGTATTTGCCCACATTAGAAGCCAGGCCAGGATCTGGCACAGCAGTGTTTCAGGCACATACAAATCTCAGCCTTGCTCTCTCTGCTTGGGAACTGTGGTCCAAACCAGCAGCCTCTGGGATGAGCACGGTGTTTAAGATACTTGCTCTCAACCAAAGCCCACCGCTCTTCTCTTCCATTTTCCCTGACATCCAAATTCCTTCTCTCCTTCCCAGGAGCAGACTTCCTCTGGGACTCTCTCTGAAAGCAGGCTTTTCTCCTCTCCAGTGACAAGCACTCACYCTGCATCCCCGCAGCTGCCAACTCRATGCAATAGCTCACAGCAGCAGCTCAGCCCTACCTTGGTCTCACGCAACCTTTTTCCTTCAGGGGTAGCAAAATTCACTCTCCCAAACTTGTCAGAGAACTACTGTGCTAGCAGGTGAGCAGAATTAGAGGAGAGAAAGATACCTGAGGCAGGCTAGCTCCTGTAGCAACCATTGCTTTCCACACTCACTGCTCCAAGCAAGAATAACAGGGGCTCCTCTAGGCTCCTACAGTGCGTAACAAAGCTGCTATCCCCCCTCTCTGAGAAAGAAGGAGAAGGGGTGAGATGACTAGAAACATGTTGCAAAGCAGCATTCAGCCCCTGCTGACATAGTCTTTTTTTTTTGTGCATTATTATACCATCCTCCTCACCACACTGTCTGAGAAAATTAGTAAGCAATATAACTAACATTTATCACACATATTCTTTTCTCTAGCCAGTAGAGAAAGAATGGTATGCATGCAAAATAAGTTACAGTATGTTAGTTTGGGAAGGCTTCTATCACATGCCTGCGCTTCTATACGTATATTCACCTTATAAGATACAAAATTATATCTACCAGCTTTGCGCTTGGAGCAAAATATTGTGGGGTCACTAGCGGCTCTCAGACCCCAAGAGGATTTCATTTTCTGGTCTTATCCCCTGGCCTAGTCAAGTTCTGTCCACAGCATGGAGGAGCTGTCCTGTTGCTGTGTACCTACAGCATACAAATCAGAAAACAGTAACATATTTGTTATCCAGGAATGTAAATGAGATTGAAATTACAGTTGCACACGAWTTTCTTCCTTGGAATATAAAAATGCCTATGCTAGATCAGAGTAAGTTTATATCTCTTTCAACCACTCTATGCCTGATGGCCCACACGAAGTTAGAAGAAAAACACCCATAAAAATAGAGCAAGCACAGACCAACCTTCTCTTCTATACCTTCCCATCATTCATTAATCAAGGGCTTGGAAATTCTTGAGCTAGGATGATACTGGGACCATTGCTTCTCGTAGACRTCTATGACCTCTGTGAATTCTTCTTGCTCCTTTCAATTCATCAATATTGATGGACGAGCTGTAAAAAGAAATCATATAAATTTATGCCAAGTCACTTCTTTTGTGTTTCCTAAAATGCATGAGAATTCCCTGGGAATATCAAGTTCTTGTGATATGTGGGAAATTCAAGCAATCGTTCCCTGTTTACTTTTTTATACCATWCAAATCTCTATCCCTCCTCAGTTGTTTCTCTTCCAAAACCGGAGTCCTAGTTTTTTTTATCAAACAAACAAAAACTAAGTAAAGATACTGTTTTTGATCTCTGTTTGTCTTGACCAGTCCCCTCTATTTTTAATTTAAGCTGTTATATTGGTTTTGAGACAAGTGACCAAAWTAGCATAAAGTATTTAAGAAGTGGCACAACATAAATCTGCAGAGGGATAGTATTTCCCTTTTCTTTTTTCCCCTCAGTTGCTTACCAAATACATATATATATATATTTTTACATCTAGTTAAAGGCTATGATTTCAAAAACTTGTTCCTGAGAGGCAATGACTAATCCAGAGAGCACTCCCACATACTTTTTAAAGTATTTTTTTTCTACATACATAACTTTGCTTTAGTTGCTTCAGTATAGGTGTAGTGTACCTGTGGAGGTGCTTTGCCTCCAGCTGCCTGTTTGGAAGGATACAGGGCTCCTGAAAGTCCTTCAGCAAATCCGCCAGCCAAGTGTGGATTTCTCATACACGCGAGGGAGTCTCAAAAGCACCAGACACCCACATTTGGGCAAACTGAGCCAGTATTACCACACTATCCTACTGCCACTTCTCACGCTTGGTTACTGCTTTGACCAGGCAACTGTGTAACATCAGCAAAATTTGCTGCCCAGCGGTTCGGTGACCTTAAGATTGGCCATCACAAGTCCCAGATGAAATTGCTGATGCAGGAACTGGCAGCCCATTTCCATCATGCAAACCGACCACAAGTGCCCGCCTGTTGCGTCTCGTCCTTTAGCCATGCGTCAGGCCCCYGGCGCGTCCTCCCTGCTCCCGAGGGTTTGGCTGCCGGGGCTCAGGGCCGATGCAGAGAGGGTGAAGTTGCGGGTGGCCCCATCAGGGAGCACGGAGGCAGGGACCCTGGCAGACAGCCCCGGTGGGAGGACATCTCAGGAGGGGCTCCAGCCCCAGCCCCAGCCCCGCCACAGACCTGCCCCTGCCTGCTCAGAGACTCACTGGTCTGGGCCTCAGACTGTGATTTTTCCCTAACGTAGCAGTTTGTCTTGCTAGAAAGCCATAGAGTTAATTTCTTCTAACTTACCATTGTAGAGGGGGAAAAAAAAAGAGAAATGTTAGACTCACAGTTACACATTTGATAGATATATTATGAATAAAAAGCTGTCATCACTCCCTCTTGTAATTACATTTTTAGCTGCTCATGTTCAGTACAGTAATGTCAACAGATGGCTTGTTAGCAACACAATTTGTTCAGGTTGTTGTGTTGGAAACAAGCTAAAAACTAATCTTTTTCTGCTCAGTTTCGTGAGTCTCTCTCAGTACTTTCTAGCTGATTTTGAAAGGAGTGTCATTTGTTTATTGGAAACCTATAGAGTTCCAGCTGCCATGCTGGATTTCATCTAGAAAAATGTGTGCACTTCTGGATGGTACTAAATGTTCAAAACCTAAAGGTAATCTAAGGCAACACTTTCTRACTCCCTGGTGGTCTAGTGGTTAGGATTTGGTGCTCTCACTGCTGCAGGCTGGGTTCGGTTCCCAGTCAGGGAATCTGATTTTTCAGCACCTGGGAACAGGTTGCCTGGAGAGGTTGTGGAGTCTCCTTCTCTGGAGACATCCAAAACCCACCTGGATGCAATGCTGTCCAGCTGACTGTCCTTGAGTGGGGGGTGGTTGGACTAGATGATCTCCAGAGGTCCCTTCCAACCTTAGCATCTCTACAAGTCTGTGATTCAACTATGAAGAGGCATAAGTCAAACATGTCACAATTGTGCCCATCTTCCTCTGCCAGATTCCTGAACAGGTATTTTGTGGCTATATAGTGAGCGAGGAAACACAGGGAATGTCCAAAGTCAGTGTTGCATAAAGTGGAGGTGATACTACTGCAGGGACATTTCACTTGCAACAAATATACATCTTGCTGTTATAGAATTTAAACAAAGACTAAAAATAACAGCCTCAGCCATACTGAATGACTAAATACCATCTTACAGCTTTTGTCTACTCCATTATTACAAAACCATTTGAAATATTAACAGCTGAACTTAGACATAATCACCTGCCCTATTCAAATTCAGTTTTCTTCATCCTATGCCAGCAAATTCATTTTAGTGTCAATGCACAGTAAAAGTTTTCCCAATTATGTTCCCCAAACCTCCTCACCTCTCTGATTACACAAAGTACTTCTTACGGCTTTCCCTCTGAGTGATTGTCAAAGAGCCGTAGAATAGCTGGATGCTGAAGAACATGAAAACAGATTATAGAGTATCCAAATTTAGACTGGTATCCTACTTCACTAGGCTAAAAGGGGRCGCAAACACAAGAGACGGCGTCGGTGGGGGAAGGAGGGAGAACATTGAGAGAGCTGTCGTGTTTTGTTGCCCTGAATCTTTTATCTGGGCTTTACAATGCAGTATTATGGAGTTGGAAATGGCATAACAATGAAATGAGGAGCATTGGAAGGGATTAACCATACTAGTAATTCCATATCAATCACACTAATATGCAACAACACTAATTCRTTTTTACATAGCTCTTTCTGTCAAAAACAACAAATGGAGAAATTGAGGAAACTGCAGTTACAAGGTACTTGTTCAACATCAGAATCAACACCAAAATTGTATTTTATGATTATAGGAAGGAGCCATACCCTGAGCCACTTTTCCCAATGGACAGCAAAGATGTCTCCTAAAACCTCACAGGTTTCCAGAAAATTATGTTATGCTACGAAATATGTCTTCATGATTTAATGTATTCATATTCACTCGATGCTAAAGGTCTTTTTTCAGGAAATCTATAAATCTAAACTGAAGAATTTCAATCCACAGAGAAAATCTCCATTTCTCATATTGGGGTCATGGTGCTGGAAAGGACTACAAGCATACTGGGAATGAGGACAAAATTCAAATCTTGCCATGCTAGATGAACTGTCTGAAAAAAAGATACAGCAAAATTCAGGCAGACAAGAACAAGATCCCAGAGTAAGCACCACTGAAAAACAGGTAACAATACCAGTTCTGCAGAAAACAGTGGGAGTCATTGCAGATCACAAGCAGGATAATATACAATGAAAATATCATGCTTGAAGCAGCATTAAAGTTCAACACAGAACTACTTCAYCTGAAACACTCGCTCTGGGCTTGGACACTCCACTTCAAAAAATATGTGCAACAACTGTGATGTGTCCAAAGAGAGCACAAATGTTTCCATGTGAGAAAAGGCTGAAGAACTGGAGTTGCTTAGTCTAGAGGAGGCAAGACTGAAAGTAGATCTGATAAATTTTCAAATCTTAAGAATTTATTCTTTCTTTATTGCTCTTTTTCACAGCAGCAAGGACAATAACCATCTTTTTTTCTGTGTCTATATAGGCAAGAAGTTGGTGAATTTCAGTCACAGGATGTTCTGATATTATGAAGACAGTTTATAACAGCAAGCACCGTGAAGCACTAGAATAAGCAGAGAGAATTTCTGCAGAATTTTCAGYACTGCAGAAAAGCTTGGAAAAGGGTTTTTACTGAGGAAAAAGCTTAGACACATRCCATGATTACATAGCTATAAAGTCTCTGAAAAAGACCAGTGTTTAAGTTAGTAAGTTACAAGAAAATTTAAGCTGTAACTGATAAACTTGGGTAAAGCCCACCAAAACGTCTCAAAAAGCTATCSAAATCTTACAGTTGTTCTCAAGCTACCTCCAGACAGTCCTCAAAGAAGACACCTGACTGCTCCGAAATCTTCACGGATGATTTTGTAGACTGGAAAACTCTATGATTTCTTACTTAATTTAGGAGAAGTACAATTGGCCAAGGTTATATTTAGCACAATAGTAAATATAGCGAAGCTGGCAACGAATCATTCAACATAAATAGAAGGAGGAATCACAGCTACAGAAGGCTGTAGTTGTAAACACAGCAGAGACCCCAGATTAAATGCCAAATAAAGCAGCTTTGTAAAACACATCTTCCCAACTATACTAGCCAAGACACAAAGCACTAAATAGCCCGCTTATTTACAGACTGTGCAATGTTCCCTTTATGACCTCTGATAACCTCATCTCTAGTCTGATACCCCTTTTTTTCTCTTTACAGTGCTTCATGCAAGAGTGCCTGAGTGGGCTTGCTATGTTCAGATGATTAATTTAAGTAAATCATARTGTACAGAGTATTGCAGATGGTTTCCTTAGCCACCTGACCTACTTAAGACTCATCAATTTGTAAAGAAGAGGGAGCAATAAATATGAGATGAAATGAAGAGGTATCTAGAGCCACGTCTTATTTATTGGGCAGGAGTGAGGTGATGTATGAGTTGTTTTTAATCTTAATATAAAATTGTTGAAAAAGAATTCGGCACCATAGCACAGCAGCATTAATGCCACTGAATGGATATAAAGCTCTCGTTTTCCTTGACAATATTTGCACCTACGTTCAGCCCAACTCTGTGCAGCATTTCCTTACCTGCTAATCAAAGCTGGACTGCTAAATGAAGGCCTCAGTCAAGATGCCAGAGAGGTATCTTTGTTACTGGTGTTTCTCTCTATCTGACAGGAAAGATACATAAAAGTTCCTCTGATATATAGTTTTSCCTGAGGGAAGAGAAAACACCACTTTAAGGGAATCTTGTACATTTCCCGCACTATAATAAATGGATCTGGCTCACTTTCTTTGAATTTTCTGGTTTGTTAAATAGACTGAGMTCTTAGGAATCACTCGTCATCTGAAAATGCAGCAAAAGAGTCTTTCTGAACTTAAGCTGTCCATCCACATTTTGCCTTGCTAGAAGCAGAGACGGCTACCATCATCTATGATGATGTCGGTGGCTGCCCCGAGGAGCACTGCCATATGCAGCTGGTTATCTATCTGTAAAATTAGTCATCGAATGTGAGATAAGCAATGAACATTTTAGGGAGACTTAAAATAGGAACTTTTTATGAGGAATATACTGACAACAGGATGAAGAAAATCAGGAACAACCGATATGACAAAGGAAAAGATATGACTGAGGTATTATGATGCTTGGTTTTGCTACACTCAAAATCTTGCTATGGACAAAAAAGAAACACACCTCRTGTTAAGAATAAAAACTTATTGTTAGTAAAATTGAAATCTTAACACTGTCATCAAAGCATTATTATTATTCCAGATCTATTAAATAAAAAATAATGTTAAAAAATATTGCTATTATATGAAGTCTTGATAATTATAATACAGTTAAACTTGTATGCACACAATTCCTAATGCCTTTCCTTTTCTTTGGTGTTATTTGCATTAATTATCTGAACACAGCAAGTCCACCCTTCAAACGGCTCCAGGGTCCCCAGGTCAAAGCCATCAGTCTGAGCAGGGTGAGGTGCTACGGCAAGTCCTCAGCATCTCAAGTCCTTTGCTGGGAGGAGTACGACGTAGATGGCTGCTTTTTCCATGATGTGGAGTCTGTTTAGGGTGTTTTTTTTTTCATGCTTGGTAACATGCTTTTACACCTTCCTTTTTCTCTATTGRTTTGCAAGTTCACATCACATCCAAATTTACTATACATAGTGCATTTTATATCTGTTAGATCCTTATATTTTGTTCTCTTTGGTACCCCGAACCTGATTTTGCCCAGTTCCAGGTTCGCATTTCTTTAACCGACCTCTGATGAGTTCTTTGCAGCCTGGGCACCCCGTGCCAGCCTGTGCCCCACGCACTGTCCTCCCACAGCTATTAAAAACACATTTATTGTTCCCATACCCCATGCCCCTGAAATTCAAGGCCCTTGCTGTCACACCAGACCTGTCTTCCTTTGCGCTGCCTCATTACRTTAGAGTCACCAACACATCATTCTGAGTAACTACCTATATAAAAGCTATGGCTGTACCATACTAAGGTGAGTACAAGCAAAGCAAATTCGGTATAGCCACCTGGTTGTTAAAAAATGTTATTGTTACAGTTAAACCAAGTAAAAGTAAAACTCTGGGAAAGTCAAGACAAGTTCAGGCAGAGCAAGCATCACAAGCCTCAGTCCTGCAGCCTGCAGCCTTGCAAACTCTGTACAATGCCTTTGGGCTGTGACCAGCAATGACAGTATGACTGGGCTACCTGGCTGTGSTTTCAGAATTTGCAGTGATCGGCATTGGTTACCAGCTACCAGAGGAGCCAAAAATATGTATCACAAGGTGAAAAACAGATACATGAGCAAAAGGCAGGGGAAGCTATAAGGATGGAACTAAGGTCTTAAATATTTTTCTTCTATTTTGAGAATTACAACTTTTTTGGAGATCTTTTCATACTTATTGACTGTATCTGAGCAAAAAAAAAAAAAAAAAAAAAAAAAAAAAAAAACTAACAGTGTCAAGTGCACTATACTGAAGACAGCTCCGTAGGGTCAAACACTCACTGGTGGGACAATAATTTAGAGAGAAGGTACACTTGTGTAGTTCAATGTTTTGAATGTTTTGAGACTAAAAAAAGAGAGCTAGGGTATTCACACCTAGAAACTGTGTCTACATTCATGTTTTTATGGGATGAGGAACCAGAGTAAAGTATTTTGCCACTTCAGTATTTTAGGATGAAGACAAATAACAATTACTTTAAATAAGCAATTGCTGATAGTTCCTACACCAACTGTAAGAAAACTGGAATAGTTTCAGAGATAGATTAAATTAAAACTTTACATAGTTACAGGAATCACTTTCCAGGTCAGAGAATTTCTTGCTCTTTTGCATGCATTGCAAAAGTTACCTGGAAGAAAAATAGCTTACTTTAATTCCCTTGATACAGTTTGTAAACGCAAATACCACACTTAAAAGGCATAGTTATTGTGCCTAGATATACAAGCCTAATAACCAGTTTTTGTGAAGAAAGCATCAGGTAATTCAGAACTGCAATTTATTTATTTATTTTTTATTATTATTATTTTAAATATAATCGTAATGTATTCCCTTCCCTACGATACCCTTTCCAGAACATTTGTTTGTGCTGAGTATATTCAGGAACATGTATTAGGTCATCTTGGACATCAGAGAATTCAAAAAGTTTCCAGGTTTTATACTTCATTGTTTTGATCCCATAACTATCAAGCAAGGAAACTAAAGCCCAGACTTTTGCTAATCAAAACTACAGAAGAAATATTTGGGACAGAAATGTAATCTTATTATTCTGCCATTTACTTTAAACTTCCACTATAGTTACAATCAATAAGGAGAAATATTCTCTATGCTCCAAAAGGCTCAATGCCTTTTTTTTGTCAACTATAAGGCTGGTGTTTGCAGTGGATATATTATATACCTGTAAAGCACAGCAAATAGTATCAAAAACAGAAGTTATTTAAAAAACTTGAAAAAACTTTAAAAGTATCATCGAAGGTACTTGACATTAGACAGCCATAGTGCTTTGATTCCAAATCAGTCCTGATCTTAGTCTTGGTTTGTACATAAAGCTAAGCAAATCCAACAACTTACTTTACAGGGTATATAAACCCAGTGGGGAATAGATGCAATTAAATATGAATCACCCAAGACACCAACTAATTCTCCGTTGCAGTTCAGGTAAAACAGTCATATTTATTTTGATTAGTTTAATTTTGCATAGTTTTATACACAGTCTGAGACAGAAACAGTAGCAAAGGATACTGTGAACGGCAGTTCAATCTATTTCTGAACAGAGACAGATGGAGAATTTAATGAGAAAGTATATTCTAACAGAATATGCAATGACTGTTCTATAGTCAATATTCAGTTTGGGGTTACTAATCATAGGGCAACAGCTGTGTAGCGAGATGCTCCTGTTACATGATGATGGAAATTTGTGAGTGACCATAACCAAAATTGTCAAGGCTTAGGTCCAAAATTTGCTTTTGCTCACATTTCTCCTCTTTTACCTTATCTTTCTTCTCTATCGTGCCCAAAAGAAACTGTTATATTTTAACTAGATTATAAATCTGGAGAACAGATTCGTGGTATGGGGTATTTCCAAGAACTAGTCCTCTTCTCTCTGTAGTTCTCTACAGTTCAGGAAATTGTCTGCAACAGCAGGAATAACTATGTGTGATAGTATTAATAAGATTCTGGCCCTTAAAGAACAGAGCTGAATAACTGATGAAAGAATGGAGAAAGGCTGTAGAAATGGAGGTTTTGTAGGGAGCTCAACGAAGTAATCAGAGAGCATACCAGTAGGTAGCAGGTAGCACAAACCAGGTGAAATAATTAATTTTTGTACTTACAGCAGGAGTGAGAAGGAAAATGATGTATAATAAATCATAAACCACCAAAACAAAAAGAGCAAATATTTCTGAAAACCCTACCTGCAAACAACATCCTGTTTCTTGCCTTGATATTTGGCTGGGAACACTGACATGAAAGTTAAGTATGTAGAAAATGTTTGGCCGTGGTAATTCAAATCTGATCATTCAGATGGCTTTCTCAGTAAATCTTGATGAAAACACATATCCTAGAGGCAAATTCATCAGTAATACCCATTTTAGCTTGAAAAAGTCATTTTATGACACACTGTGTTGCATGCCTGACTAATCCCAGGGGCTGAATAATTCATGGCCATTACGAGATGGACCCTTTAGACTCCTGGAGTTCTACATTGGCATCAAACGTCGCAGCAGCTTCACAGACCATTTTGTTCAACTGGAAATAATTTGGTGCTATGTCTTCAGAGCAAGGTGTTTTCATTTGTATCACAGTGGTCATGATTCCTTCTTTTGAAGCCTAGCATTATAGCTCAGCTAGCAGCATTCTCGGTTAACCAAAGAAGTGCTGGAAATTGAAAAGCTTAGCTGGAYAAAAGACTTCGGCCACTTCAGGTCCTCTGAAGCCCTAAAAACTGTTCTTTAGTGCTGCGACAGAGAACTGTAACAGGTTAACCAAAAGCTGCTAATCCTGTCACCTAGAGAGTCTGTAGACATTCCTTAGCAATATTCTTCTCCAGTTGAAAGCTGTAATACCTGGAGATACATTAGCATAAGCAAAATGAAAAAGGATAATTGGGAGGCAAAACCAGATTAATTTAAAATTCCTTCGCTTAGCATGGGAGACTCAGAAATTAGAGGTTGAAAAGGATTGCTAGGCTGTGTATTCATTTCCCTCTGATGCAATGTTCTCTAATGGATTTCCCAGCCAAAATTTTAATGAATATCCATAACTTTTCTATTTTTTCACGTTAAAAAGAAAAATCTTCATAGGAAATATTCCTCCATGCTTAACATAAATTATCTCTCCCTAACTTTATCCTCTTACGCCTGCTCCTACTACTGTAGAATAGATTAAAGACTTCTCCATTTCTGGGACCAGCTTCTGAAATATTTGCTCRTAGAGAATAGGCTATTACCTTACATGGAGTCCTATTAAAGTAAACAGAGATAATTATGAAGTGACAAAACTGCCTTATTAGGTATTTACTGAGTGCTTCAAATCTAATCCTCTAAATCCAATCCAAATATTTGGAGTGCTCTAAATTCAATCCAGATATTAAAAAGCAAGAAAACAAACCTGCAGGAAAGGAGCAGAAACATCTTGCTGCCCTACAGGTATCGACTTCTTTCCTACTTTTTTGTTGTGACTTCTCATAGAGCTTCATCTGTTTATAGCAAACATACCAGCTGAGTCATAACAAAARTAGTACTCAGTGCTCATAGTATTTGAAGGCTTTCCAGAATTAGTGTTCCTGAGGCAGAACACTGCCATGGGTAATTCCAGGTCCTAAAATAATTAAACGTATTCAGCAATAAGTTAAAAGTTAAATGATTAAAAGTTTAACAATCAGAGTGGGAAATGTCAGACAACCTTAATAACAAGAGGTCCTATCAGCTTCGTTTACTGTATTATCACCTAATGGTATGTCTTACCAATATGTGTTAACATTTGCATWCCCAAAAGAGTTAGAACAAAAGGGCTAAGAGAACAAAAATCTAAGAGACAGAGTTAAAAAGTTCTAATACATCTCATAATAGCATCAGCTATGTTTTATGCAATTTATGTCATTGAGSAGACTCTCTGCTATTATATTTGTAACTTGAAATCAGTCAGTAATTTTTCAGACACAACATTTGATATTTGCAGCACCCTGTAAATAATCTGTCATGTCTAGTGAGGATGGCTTCGAGAATAAAATGTCATTTCCTATGAATAAAGTCTATGTATTATGACTCATATTAATAATGCACCATGATGGTCACAAAACATATTCATTAAAGCTTTTGTTCAGTTGATGAATTGAAATCCTGTTTTGACTTTTTAATTATCATCACTAAAGTCCTTTAGTGAGGATAAAATAACATATGGTTAAGGCCTAACAGTAGTGTTATCTTCCAGAAGCATGTTCAATTCTTAGGCAAGTTTAATTATATTGAGATTTTTTTCCTATTTATATAATATTATGTCTTTGCTGCTGTATTTCTTGTCAACAACATATCCGAACATCCTTTTAATACAGAATGATAGCAGCGATGGAGCCTATGATGCCAGACAACCGGCCACATAGAATTCAAGYTGAAGATGATCCAGTATAAACCAAATTACACTACTTTTTCCAGGCACATACCCACATTATTCACAACCTCTCTCAGGCTCAGCTGGGTAGATTCACAACACCTCTTTTAGAAGAGCATGAAGACAAACAGCATTTGAAGTCCAGGATCGGTGCACTGAGTTGCTGTCCCACCTAGCTTATGCAGCAGGCCCGYTGGTGTCTGACTAAGCACAGAGCCATCATACCCTAAGAAATGCAACATATATAGGAAACCCAGAGTGAGTGATCGAGGATCAGAGGCAGAAAACAGATATGAACCATTTCAAACTTCCTTGTATATGCATATAAAGGATCATATATGTCGGGAAAAAAACGTGTGGGAAGATTGTTGCTATCCATCTCTCCGTTCTAGGCAGTGGTAGGAAGGAATAACAAAGTAAAGGTAAACTAGTAGACATGATAGAGCAGTGCTTAGAYAGAAAAAATTAATTCTCCAGGTAGCACCTAAGAGGACTGGTTGGGTGGGGGAGTGGAGAGAAGAAAACAATGAAAAGTCTTGTCCCAACATCATCAAGAAATAGCACAAGACCAAGGAACAGCACCAGCACCCAAGAAAATACCAGAAATCAGCAGGTCCTACAAGGAGGCTTAAGTTCTGACCAAATCTTGCTTAGTGGGGGCTTTGTTTATACAATRGCAGGCACAGTTAATTTGACACCTCGTAGCTTTTGAGAATAAATTGTGTCTTCAAATAGCAYAAAAGCTACTTGCCCTTATATTATGGATTCCCTGATCCCACCTTCTGAAAGAACAAACTGTCAAGCAGACTGGAAGTGTTCTTCCAAGGGACCAGCAGAACTGGTGAGTGGGAACAACCTCAGCTGGTGAGTGAAAGCCTACAGTTAGAGACTGGCAGGTTGATCTTTGCCATTGTGGCAGTATCTTTAAAAAATTCRTAAGCGATGAATTCATAAGCATATTTTTTGTTCCATGAGATTAAAAGCTTTGCTGCATGTTTTTAAAAGTAGTTACCCATTCAAAATAAATCTAACTGAATCATCACAGAGACATCACAGAATCAGTAAGGTTGGAAGGGACCTCTGGAGATCATCTAATCCAACCTCCCAAAGATTAAAATGTGCTGGTTCCACTGGGGCTTGAATCCAGGACCTTCTACATGTAAAGCAGATGTGATAACCACTACGCTATGGAACCATCACCTTGAACTCYAAAACAAGGCAGTATTTTAAATAAAAATTATCTGACAACTTTTTTTTTATATATATGTTTACAATTAAAACAAAATACCATAATTGGTTTGTGTGTCAAACTTAAACTTTCATTTTTTCCCAAATATTTTTTCTCCTACTTTTTTTAGYGAAAGTCATTTGAGAGTCATTTCAATGGTGAAAATCTGATTATTAATCTGGATTTTTTTTTCATTTTCCTGTCTTCTCCCCTTTTCTGCTCAGCACTTACTCTGGCATGTACATTCTGCCATCCTCTTCTCTTGGCCTTTGCAGTTTTTTCAGTACTCTAAAAGATTAAATGCTCCCTATTAACATTCTATACATTGCTGATGATTGCTAGATATATATTTTAATTATGCTTTTGGTAGGTGACATCAAGTTGACAGATAAGGCGTTTCCATTGAAAGAGTTTGCCTTACACTCATTTTTAGCATGATTCCTTTGATTCTCTGAAAAAAATCTCCTGCTTGCCCTTGTTTGGATACATAGCTGGATAAGATATTCAGAGTAGAGATCTGGTGACAGTCTCTAGGAAACCAGCTGTTTTGGACTCTGATACGCCAACCAAAGCACAGGCCGGCAGGATGGATGCTTCTGAATAGGAGCAAAYGATAACAAAGAGATGGACTCAGAGTATTTAAGTGCATCAGATGGGGAATAGTCCTTAGACTTCTGGAGGGCAGTTTGCATATAAACTTACACCTTAAAGTATCCTTTGGAATAAAGAGAGAGTTCTTCATTATCCAGCCAAATCCTAATACTTCCAATCTGGCTAAGTTACTGCACGCACTTATTACAGATCGATCAAGTAATGTCTAGACTGTAATTATTTTATTTTCAGAAAATGCGAATGACTTTCAGGTGTAATAAAACCACTATATCTTCTACAGTGGAAAAAGTTAGATTTTGTTCCTCATTTTAGAGAAATAGGTAGCCAACTCATTTTCTTGTATGCAGTATTTCCCCAGAAATTGTTTTTTTATAGAGTCAGAAACACGTTTTTTGACTAGCTATATTATGCTTTGCTYACCACAAAGACACATTATGCATTCCTTCTTGAAATCCCCCTTTCTATCTCAAGGGAGATGTTAAGCTGAAAGATAAGACAGAGCTATTTTTTAAATAACAGCCACAAGACCATATTATTTTAACCTGAAAACTGTACACTTGAAAACAGTCCAGTTATAAGGTATGATACATTATGTATGATTACATAATTTTGATCAAGAAATCCACTACAGATTCTGTATCAACAGCTTACAGGTATTGAAAACTTCCATCTTCCAAAAAACTGTCTTCATCTCCTCATTCTCTCCCCATTCAAATTATCAAAAATATTATTTCAGTTCTCTGTGACATTCCAGGAAGTTTCCATCCTGTTATATCTATCTTTTGGAATATTAGTTAAAAGGAAGSCATGACTGGACCTGCATGTGCTACAGATCATCAGGCATCAAGTTGGGAAATACGAGATAATGAAGAATGCTGCAGTGAACACACACACAGTGCCTTTGGTAAGCGGATCTGGCATACAGAAACAGGGAAGCTCAGCAATACCACACTGGTTTCCAGTGGAGATAACGAAGCAAAGMAAGCTCTCTGGGAATAAATAATGTTTTGTGTGTACAGTGACTACTGGATCATACTCTCTGACTGGGACTCCAAAGCCCAATTTCAATGTAAAAAACAACAACAATACCAGTGGTTGATGTGGCTGCTACACTAGAAGAGCAAATCAAACTGTAATTGTGCTGTGAAAAAATATCTCTTTTTGTATGACTTCTTATCCCTTCAACTCATTCATCTTTTTTTTTTTTTTTTTTTTTTTTGGGGGGGGGGCAGTTATTAAGACAGACAACTAGGTGAAAGAATATTTTCTGGAGTAAAGTATTCTTTAAGCACTTTTTAAATTGATGTTACTCATGCTTACATCTGTGATACAGCATGTCTGTATTTATATCCTATTATGCCCTCAAGTTTTTTAGAGTTCTCTTGCTGTTCTATTCAATCATCCAGACTTTATAGTATTGTTTTCTCTGGGCATGTCAACAGAAACTAAAACTAAAGCTGATTAGAGAAAAGAAAAAGACAATAGCAATTCAATGATTTCTTCCCTTTCTGATTTTACTTCAATTTTTTTCTTCAAATTAACATTCAAGTTTAAAGCAGAATGCATGGAAAAGTTTTTTGAAAACACATCAGAGCTTTTCAGATTTGTTTTTAATTTCAAACTATGATTATGTTTTTAAACAAGCTACAGCAGAAATCTTCAACACTAAAGAAATCGTAATCACTAGCCTACTTTAAGTAGAAGCTAGCAGAGTCTTGATCAGTTAAAGGTTTGATGCTCTGAACTAACAAATTACAACAAGTGCTATCCAAGTGCAGACAAATATTATTTAAATCATAGTTATTAGGTTCAGCATTCTGCTATTTTCCCAATATTTTATACTAGTCCCTATTGATAATGTCCATACAATAAATAAATACATATCCAAGGGTATACCTGTTAGCCTAACCAGCAGAGTGAGAAAAGGTTAATTTTATTATTCTTAACCCCTTTTTATTCCCAGAGAAAAATGAACACAAATGTCTTGAGTGAAATCAGACTGTAATCCTTCTCTCTCTGTTTTTTCTTTTTGTAAACACCATTTGCCACAGTAAATGCCAATTTACTATAGTGAGTTTACAGATTATCTAGAAATTGTTCCYTTTCTCTCACCCACTCCTAAATTAAAGTTGGTTATGTCAATCAAGCTTACTTTTATTGGTTGGAATTAAAGCAGGAGCAGGTTAAAGAGCTTAAAAAGGACAAAAATAGAAAAGWTTTTAGGTTGAAAAATGCTCCTCTCAATTTGCAGCTTAGTACATGAGCGATTTTAACATGAAAAAATCTTCAGAGTGGGTGGTTGGGCAGCATAACAGCTGGCTTAGAGCACTGCTATTGTGCTCTTTGGAGAAAATGCTAATAACTGCTATATGAATAACCTAGGATAATATGACTTTGAGAGCTTTTTACATCCCATAGTATGAAAATAATTCCAAAATTGATTTATTAGTGTGTTTTAATTCCATTAGAATCATACATCTGCCTAGTTTTATAGTAGTTACTTTTCAGAATAGAAGATACTTCTCAATCTGGACTTGGTTTTAAGTTTTTAAAAATATCTCTCAATATATAGCATAAGCTGTTGATATTCATACTTATCTGGTACAGTCTTTCGAGACATAGTTAGTCTCATTTTTGCTGCTCTRTATTCACCATACTTTCTGCAAACTTGCTACTGATCGAGAGAAATTTCACTGCATTATGTTATCACTTTACTATCAGGTCTTTACTAGTAGTTGCCAAAAACAAAACTACATTAAGCTGCTAAGAGATTAAATAAATAGATTGAAGTGCCACCAAGAGGTGACAGAAAAATGGCTTGCGCTTAGCAATACTGATAAAAGATTATGTTGAACCACTATTCAGATTTATTTCAGCTTGGTAGAACGTGGAGCGCAGTAATAAATCTCTCAAGGAATGCACCTGATATGGATTGGATATGACATGATCGGATATGACATGAAAGTGTTTCCCCGTTTCTGTCATTTTAGTATTGCAGCTCTATCATTTGGAATTGAAACTAAATAATGAAACTAAGTAGAAGTAGGTCAACTTTCATAGTCATGCATCTCTAACCAAGTTCCCCAGGTTAAGTATGGTGCAAATTGTGCATTTTCTAACAGATAAGCCTTGACCACCAAGACATTAGAAATCCTCTGCTACATTTTTCCCTTCATCACAGAACTTATGTGCTTTCTTAATGAGTTAATTAAAATACAACAATACTCTTACAGAGAACCAAAACATTGACTAAGAGATAGTACACTGGCTGCCATTTAAATTAATGCTGAATGCATTTATCTTTGATATAATGCAGTATTTCACAATATGAAGAATGGGAGAATAATGGTGCACTRTGCAATTTTCTGTAGCACATCTTTCAAAAGCAGTGTCTCTCGATTTTGATAATTACATTAGCCATCCTCTGGGTTGCTAGTAGACATTACCAGCACGGCATTGCTCTCTTGCTCTACCAGAGTCCAAGGCAGTTTTTACCRTTCACTTGCATCTGATCATTCGCTCCCGGGATGCAGGGACGTGGAGGTCAATGATCAAGTTGCTACAGAGTGGACTCGCAATCCTTCAGCAGTGCTATAAAGGACTGAATCTGCCTCTGCAGAAGATCAGAAATACTTCACCAGAAGCTTTCTTTCCCTCTCCTTTCTAGCTTAGGAGCTTTTCTAGCTGTCAACAGCAACAGCATAACACAAAATTATCTRTAATTCCACAACTGTTACTAAACTACTAAACCACCCCAAATCTCCTAYTATTTTTTTCTCCTAAGAAATATCACTAGGATGTGAAACTTCCTGAGTCTATGTAGAAAATCTTACCAACTATTACAGGTTTAGGGATAATGCTTCTAGTAGCACTGGGTACAGATTTAGCACAGTAGGTTGGTTACAATATGCTCAAACTAACTACTCCAAACCATATTCCCTTTGTTTTCCCTCCAGTCTTAAGACAGGAATATATTCTGCACTGTATTTGTATACTCACACATACAAAAAATACTCCTGCTCTTCCTGCCTCGCAGTCTGATAATGTCCTTCAGTCTTGACATAATTCTCTCTGACATGAACATAAGGACAAACTGTAGGTTCGATTACAGATTCAGTGAAGTGTAAGCGAAGCAGTTTTCTACTGCTTTTTGAGACTATGCTGCAAATATTTTGACTGAACTTTGATTATAGTAATTTCTACAAATATTTTTAAAAGTTTTCATTATTTTCAAGCCAGATCCTGTGTCTCTCCTGTGAATCACAGGATTTAATACTTACTGTATTACATGCAATGGGAAACTTTAAAGTGGAGTATATCTGTCTACTCCATGTCTACTTCCACACCACGTTCCTGCCGGAGTGTTGCACAACATCTTGATTTTCACCAACTTAATTTTTGAGGGCTGAGACTGCAGTTGTGACGAGCAGCAATTTTCTCTTAAGGCACACTTTCTGCAAAGCACTGTGCACTTCTCTGCTTTCGCTGTCCCGCCTTTGCTGTAGAAGACTACACACGCTGACCAGGAAAGTTCCTCCTCTTCCACTGCTCTCACTTAAAAAGGGAGGAAAAAGGGACTCTCACCCTCCACTCAGAAAATCCCTACCCAATGTTTCCTTATCCTGGACTATGGCCCCAGCCCTATATTCCTCCGTCCCTTACTGTAGCCCTCCCTCACGCTTCTCCGACCACCAGCTCGTAGCTCCTGAACCTCTGTTGGCAGTGTATTCTGTACCTGCTAACATGCTAACTGGCATTAATTTTGCAGTGTGTAGCTGCCTGATGCTAAAAAGAGAGTCATCCAATATTCTACAAATGTGTAAGCACAGACTTAGTAGTTGCATTAGAAGCTTCTTCGTATAAAATATAAATAAATAAATAATAAATATATATATATAAAATAAATAAAATTTGCTTTAAAAGGTTAAGTTTTGATATATTTTTTTCCGGTAACCATTTCTGGTGATCAGAACATCTTCTAAAAAAAAAAAATAAATAAAAAAATAAWAAAAAAAAGTCTAATAAAAAGACTTCCACATAAGCAAAGATTTTCCAATTTGTATTTTTTACATTTACATCAATCAGCTGTTTTCATTTCTACACATTTTTTCTTTTGCTCCGTAAGAAACAAAAATCTAATGCTATTAAGGCATCTATAATCAGATGGATATAAAAAGAAGCTACTTAACAACATTAAATTGTTCTCATCTAAAGGTATTTTGTGTTTTGGATTAGCTAATTGGCCAAGAGCCAATTAAAAGAGATTGTAGCTGTGTGCTTTTAGAAGCTTGGGCAAAAAAGATTATTTTCAACTGCATTTCTTTCTCAGCTCCAACTTGGCTTCTCTACAACTTGGATATATATTACATATATATATATTTATGGTTCTGAACATGGCCAGCCCCCCTCAGAAAGGACTGTGGAGGTATTTATAGTATAGTATAGTATATCTGCTCAGTCTATTCCTCTTCTTACTTCTTGTTCTTATGGTTGGCAAAAATTAACATGTTCATTAGACCCATGATACATAACATGAAATTAAAACTAGTTGAAAAAAAGAGGGAAAAGAGGTTAATGCTTCCCTGATAAGGTAAATTAGCCTGCCCTGTGGGGAGCCAGCTTTTCTGAAAAGTCAGGACGGTAATCAGCATATTAGTCTAACATTGCCCCCTATCCTTTAATTCAGCTGCAGTCTTGATCAATTTTTTTTTCTCAGCTTGAAGTCTCCAAAATCAACAGAGTTGCATCATGAACAAATTTTGGACAATGTTATCTGCCCTCACCCATATAAAATTTAAAATGTGAAAAATATCTTCAGTGAAGTAGAGGCCATTGCACATATTGATTCAYTCATGGCAATGCAACATGTCTAAATATCTGTATAGGTTTTTTTTCATGTTGATTCTCCCCGTATCCAATTCACAGACAATAGCTGTATTCCAGTGAAATGCGTTCTGGTTAAGCAGCCACCTGACATTTCATTTTCTTATTTAAAGAGGTCTTTTTCTGTAAAGAGTCTTTCTTATTTGTATGTTAAAGAAGAATGAAACTCATTGGAATGGAAATAATCCTGAACATCTGATTATATGCAATGTACTTTGAAATTATATACAAAAACATTTATGCTACAATAGCAGCCCTCCACTAATTAATGATTATGTTTGATTACTCAGACCCTATGATGATTGCTCAGAGATCTCATTCTCCAGGACTGTTGATATTTGTAACCAGAATCCTAATGCAGCTTGATGTAAATTAGATAAGAAAGTTCTTTTGCCATGTTGTTAGCTTGTGTCATTAGGTGAGGCAGCAGGATGGCTCTAAATGAGAGCAAAGAAACAAAAATAGCATGAGAAAGCAAACGTTCAGCAAAGACAGTGATGAGAAGAGACAGGCTTTGCCCAGTAAGCCTTATAAAATGAATTTCATGTTTAGCCAAATAGTATGCAAAGGCAAACCAAATTCTCTTGGACCTATTGCCTAATACTTTTTCTCAAACTTCCCTGCTAACAATTAATAGCCTGTACAAATCAAGAAAAAATGTCCTGATTTTGTAGTACGCATGGTTACTGAAGCTCAGCACGGATGTACTTTTGCAACAGATAATAGAATGAGCAGAAGCTGAAAAAGGAGATTTCAATCATATCTGCCACCTATAGACACAAATAAACACATCTGTAAGATATTGTTTTGTTCTTTGGGTTTGTTTTATTCAGACAGCTACTGTTCTTCTAACTTGTCTGAACTCGCTACGAGGTTATGCCACAAAAGCAGTTAATGATTCATTAATATGAATCAGTGTTAGAATAAAAAATTAAGAGGAAAATTGGTAATCCTAAAGGTTACCGATGCAGACGCAATTCTTCTTGCAGACTTTCTCAGGAGCATGTCATGTGCAATTCAAGAGCATCAATATTTTAGCAAAGGAAACAATAAATATATGCCTGATAGCACTTGAAAAAGGGGGCACTTCACTCCCTGCATCCAGCTATACACCTTGCCCATTCAATTAGCCAGTTAAGGAGATTTTGGGACAGCTTGCTTTGAGCAGATTTATGGGCTTGCATACCTGCTGAGAGCCTGTTTCAGCTTGCTCTGTTCTTTAGATCTTCAGATTTAGTTACTTTCAGAGAAAGCATATTGGATTTGTCCAGCTCTCACCACCAGTATTAGCACAGTGCCACCAACTTCCCAGGCTCTCTCAGACATCTTGTGCCTTRTTAGATCATGAAGAACTGTAACATTGCAAAAACTAACGGATCTGACCAGGGCAGATTACGCAGAACACCGTAAAGAGCAAGAAAATCCCTGTGTATAACTAACGGAAAATAATGACCTTTTCAGAAGGGTAACAACAACGACAACATCTCTTATGCTGCCACTTTTTCTTTCTTGGTCCAAGATCTTTTATAAGTGAAGATGGAATTGTTATCTTCATTTTACAAACAGAGGCACAAGGAAGGGATTTACCCAAAGTTAGCCAGCAGATTAATTGTACGGCCAGTCACAGTCCTTGGTCCAGAGTGATCCCACGTGCATTCGGTGGAAAGCAGCCATATATAGAAGTGGAAAGAAAGTATACATACAAATATATACTCATGTGTGCATGGAAGGGGTGTTTCCTGCTCCTGCATGTCTTTGGTCCAGACCCTTTGGTGTAATTTGTGTAGTGTGAAGTTTCACAACCCCACAGATTCCTAAGGAGTAATTTGTTCAGTAGTACTGACCCAGATCATACTTTTCAGCTACACAAATAGAGGAGACATGCAACTTCGAAGATCTTTCTATCTCCTAGGATCTTCCAAGGAACGATCTTGAGCTCCCTCAAAAATGAGCTCTCTGAAATTGAGATGATTCAGTTCAGCATACTGAAAAATGCTGTTAGGAATCAAGACTGTAGAAAGTAGCACTTGGTCTGACAGCTTTGACCCGCTGGTAGTCACTACAGCCTGGAGACTACCACAGGGAAGAAGATGGTGAGTGCAAAGACAAAACAGCTCTTTAGGGAATTTTTTTTTTCTAGTAATACTGTGGATTAACTGGTAATCATACCAGTAATCATTCATAGAATTTCCTTCAGTGTGTCTCCTACTAGAGCAAGAACATACATTAAGAATTCACTTGGGTCCCTCTTCCAAAACATCACTGTTTAAGTGGGAGATATTGGCTATAGATCTCCGGAGAGAAGAGAACAATTTTAAGTTTGTGCTGGTGTGGGAGGCAAGGCCTCAGCTGCCAGCACTTATTATCGGAGTTATCTCATCTCAGGTGCTGTCATCCAGCCAAACAAAGGAACACTTAGAGGTAATATTTAGTTTAATAAAATATAGACACCTGTGGAAAAAGACTATAAACAAAAACAGCTCATGCGTTTGTGTGAATGCTGACAAAAATCTTAAAGGAGATTTCTCTGTCATAAGTTTGATTCAAATAACTTCCAATATCTGCATGTATAGATACAAAAAAAACAAACAAAATAACACAAACAAAAGTTCCAACCACAGGAATACACGCACTGTTTGCACACTCTATTTGCATACTCTTCTTTGCACATTAATCACACTGCCAGCCTGAAGTCTGGACAATTAAGACAGCAGCTCCTACTGCAAAGAGGATCAAATCCTCTTAAAGTTGCATATGGCCCTTTAATCTAAGTGCTCCGTACATAGGACTTAGTTTAGTGCTCACCCCACATGAAACAGCTCTGTAACTGACCTCATTTGGCATCTGTCAGAAACTAAAAGCAATAGCATCCAGCTGTTCATTTTAGTAAAATGTACAACTGCATAAATAAAACATAAAACTATAAATTTAAACTCTAACTCTTGGGAAACTCAGTGTTACTCAGTAGCAAAAATAGTTTGTCTTTTTTTTTTTTTTTTTTTTTTTAAAAAAAAAAAAAAAAGCTTGGAGGGTTTTAACACCTCCTGAAAGAATCATCTCCAATTTCAGTTCCCGTCCTGAAGATTTTCTGCTGTGATTTCTCATTCTGTGCTAAGACTCTGTTGTGACATACAGGATTCTCTTCCACCCTAAAATAGAGTACTTTTCTCAGCATGAAAGAGCATTTTCAATGTCAGTTACCACTGAGAAAAGCATTCAGCAAGCTGTTTTCCAGGGATTAGAAACAGGACTTTAGCCCTTTATAAAATTTCTTCAAAGTTGTGGTTTCTCTACCCTTGCTTACGACCGGGAGTGGTACGTGCCATCATCAATTATGTGGAGCACTGCTTAGGGAGGAGGACAGGATCCACCAGCCTTACACCGTGGTGGGGTAACTCACCCTAGAAGGAGTCCCCACAGTTCCAGCAAGGAGCCCGATATCACCCGCTGCAAATAACAGTGGTAAAATATGATACCAAAACTTACACTTCAAAGGATGAAGAGAGAAGACAAGATTAGAAAAGAGAAAAGATTAGGGGATAGACAGGATTACAATAATTGCACTGGGGAAAAGAAGATAGAAAAGAAAAGATAACGGAGGATCATACTGCTGAGGGAAGTCTGAGCCCTCTGTGACTGCAAAGGCTGTTCCAGGCTGCAACACCTCTACTGGGAGAGAAATGGGTTGGGAGATGGAAGAGCTCAAACTGATAGAGCAAGACGGCATGAGAAGAGGGGAAACCAGTAACAAGAAACCAGGGTTTTTAAAGAGAATGAGAAGAAATCAATCCCTAAATGAAAATTAATTTACAAGGAGACCAGGAATTATATGGCCAGCACAGAAAGTAGATTCTGAAAACTAATCTGGATCAAGAGGTGAGGGATAGGGCTGAGGCGAGACTGAGACAAAAGAGCCTTTGGCAAGAAATGGCACAAAATATCCGGAGCTCACTCCCCTCCAGAGTGCAGAAAAAAACCCAGAAATTCTTGGGTCTTCTGTCAGCAAGTCTCTCTAAAACTCTCCGAAACAGCCAAGCTTGCCATTTATTCCAAGTTCACTTGGAGGACTATATCCTTCTACTGCTAACCATCATATTCTCACCTCAAGTAGCAGAAATTTATGGATTAGCTAGGAGGGTGCCAAACCTTCTGAAGAACCACATGGCTATTWGTTCCTCCATGGTAACATTTTCATGAAATGAAGACAGTGTTAAACTGCTTTGTTCTTGTAGTATAGAAAATTTCAGGCAAAAATTTACATCAAAAATGAATATGACTAAAAAGACATACTTAGATTTGCAGAGACAAATGCTTCTGAAGCCCGTAAAATGCTAGAGCCCTTATATCAGTCTCTTTGTTATCAGTATGTCATCACATACTATATTTTTGTATACAGTCCCTGCCAATTTATCGTACAGATTGGACTCCCTGACTCTTCAGATACTACTTTAACATCTTGGCAGGTTTCAAAAGTGGTGGCTTTATTTCTTGTATGTAAATGTAAGTATTTATTTTTGGCTAAAAAGTCATTGCCACAGGGAAATAGTACGTGATAAAATTCTTACTGCACACAATACATTTTACATGTTAAACATGCATACACCAGAAGTATCCCTGTGGTTTATTTTAGGAGCTACATACCAGATTTTATGTTTTATCTTTAGTGCCCCATGAACAAAAATCAAGTTAAAGTTGAATCAGACAAAATGGAATACAAATTGTTTAGTTCTCCAGGTTCTGACAAAATCAAACATAGAATCAAATTTACCAGTTATTAAATTGGGAATGCTTTACTTGGGAAACCCCATAAAATAATGAAGATACCTTGACAGTATAAGTTTAATTCAGCTTATCCAGTTTTAATTGTAGGGTGGCTAACGCAGTATAAACTGTTCAGTTATATTTTCTTTCTCTGAGGAATTTGCAAAGGAAGAGAGATAGATACCCTGAGCACACAGATACCCTGAGTGGTTTCCCTAGCAACAGGGAGCAGGAATAGGCTCACAACTTTCTAGTCCCTCATGAAATTATTGGTGGCTTACCACCAAAGTCCACAGAGGAGAAAGATACTGCCTATTTTATAATAGACCTTATAGTCTGTTATAAAATAGACTTAAATTTTAATATATTTAAAATGTAGCTGATGCTGTTTCTCAGCCCCATTTTGCTCCTTAAATCTTTAAGGCAGCACTCTCTAAGAAATGTTTGGAGGCTCTCAGTTTTGTAGTGTCTAGCTGAAGATGCTTCAAGTGCAATATCCTTCTGAAAAAAAAATTGAATTATTTACCTGTGCAAGCTTGGGCCTCTCCTAATCTTTCAGCTCAAAAGTTGGGGTGGCCCCACACACCAGTTACTTGAGTTCCCCATGGAGTAACAGAGACAGACATGTAGTCATTCTGCACTGGTGTACAAGCAAAAAAAAGAGATATCGGGGCTGAACTAGTAAATCTTGCTGAAATGACAGTTATATTAGCTTGGCTTTTGTGTCTCATTAACACAGTCACTTTTTTTTCTTTCTCTCTTCTTTTTTTTTCATTTTAATCTGAGCAGGCTTGGAGCAAAAACAGGTTTCTCATACGGAAAATAATTTTGGCTTTCTAATGTATTAGGTTGTTATAGCAAATTTTCCTTATTCTTTCTGTATGTGTAAGCAGGGGGCTCTCACAAGAGCCAGAAGACCTAACACTTCTTTCTGTGTTGCTCCATCTGACTCAGTTGGTTAGAGCGTGGTGCTGTTAATGCCAAGGTCATGGGTTCAACCACTGTACAGGCTACCCTAAGGGCTGGACTAGACGATCTCCAGAGGTCCCTTCCAACCTTCCTCACTCAGGAATGGGAAATTGCCTCTCTACTATGATTAAATCTATTAATTTATTTGCTCCCATCACTGCTTCATGGAAGCTGGATCTTCAGTGAGTGTGGCCTCACAGCACCTCTAGTATCCAGAAAAGTCCTACCCTCAAGAGTCTATGGAAAATGGATATAAAACTAAAGTACTCTAGTTTTATAAAGTACTTCATAAAACAGAAACAGCTCCCTACTGTCAAACATTTCTACTGTTTTGCACTGCAGAACATAAACCTGACCTGTTGCATCTTGTGTGCATACTTGTGTTGCTTACTCTAAAGAAGGAAAGTAAATACCATACAGCTGTATCATCTCCTGAGAAAATGGTGCTAATCGTTCAAGAATCCATCACTGAAACCACAACTATTGCAATAAATGCCAGACTGACTGCAAAAAGCGGTGCCTCTGCACTGCAGGCCACACAGTCACCAGAGGTAAATTCACAGTTTCACTCAGAATTAATCACAGATTAAATGGAACTTGAATTCAGTAAAGCCAAGTAAGGACCTGGTCCTGTTATCAGGGATAATTTAATCACTTCTATGTGATATTTTAAAGTCAGGCTGTATTTTAAGCAAGAAAAAAAGTACAAACTGGAGGAAAATGGGATAAAGAAGAACAATTCCAAGATGCAATATCCTAGTAGTAGGGGTCTCAGAATAAGCAAATCAGGAACGTTTCTTGATTTCCCCTGCAATCAGTGGTGAGAGATATGCTCTTCAAATAAGTCATATCTTAGGTGGGCTGAATCATCTTCTGGAGATGTGTTTCTCTGCAAATTCTTGGCAAACTCAGAATGTGCCCCATACAGGTGCATGCAGCTGTGCCACCACCACCTCTTTGCCTGATTTTGAACCTCCATATGTTGATGTTGAGCTAGAATCAATGCAGCTCAACTTCATTCCCAAAACTGATAGCTGTTGAATTGTTTACGTTTGTGTCTTTTATATTATAGAGAGGAAGAACGAGAAGGGAAAGTAACGAGAGAGACAAGAAAACAATTGCTGTGTTTGGATCCCAGTTTAGTTGTGGAATCGGTTACCTTCAAAAGGGAAGCTAGTGGCATTCAAGGCAATTATCCCTTCAACATTTTATATGCTCTGATTGTGACAGCAACACAATGATGGCATTGCATTTGCAGGGCTGGTCTCAGACAGGATGACAGATGGCATCTCCATTTCACAGTGTTGTCCCGAAAGAGATTTAAAAACCAAATGAATAGCTTTCAGAAAAGAATAATGTTAAAGAATAAAAAGTGTTGATTATTCATGCAATTTAGACAATGCTATGCTGCAGCCAACCACAGTTGATATTCACTGGACCTTGATTTCAGTTCTAAAAATCCCTGAGTAACACCTTTGTTTTAAAGAAAGAAGAAAAATGACTGTGAGCAGCAGGAATCTCAGTGCAGCAAATTCCTGAAGGTATAAGACCAGCAAAATGAGATGTTTACTCAGCCCCCTCTGCTCTCCAGAAAATTTGCACCTGCTGAAAGGCTTTCAAAATCTACAGGAATGGTGTGAATTACCTGACTGCAGAATCTCACCCTCAGAAAAATGGAATATCTCCATCCTGTCTGAATATAAACTATGCATGACAATTTGATAAACATGAATAAYATTATGAAGATCCACAGAGACCCAAAATTACATTCAACAATTACTCATTGGCAGAGTTGACAACAACAACGTGAAGATCTTGCAAAGAATCATACAATCAAAGCAAGCCTAAGCATTCTGCCTACTAATCCTGTGCTATGAGTCTGTGATGAAAGATGATGAAAGTGAGAGCATGTGAGAGCAAAAACATCTCAATTTCTTATGATTTTAGAATTAGAAGACTAGTCTAGAATTATTACATGGGAAATATTTCCCAAATTGAACTGAATATTTTCTATGATATTGAGCTATTTCATTCTCATATACAACACTATCTCAGCAAAACCTAGCCAGCAAGGGCAGTCTGGCATATTACATGTTTCTGAGTGGAACTAGCTAGATGRCAAAGTTATCTCTGGGTAGTTCTATGAGAGTAGAACCAGACTATGAATCCCTCTTTTCTAATATCACCAACAACATACTTTTATTATCCCTTGTCTGGTGAGAACATATTTTAATATGTCTACTGAAGAAATTGCTCACCARTGTGAATTAGAAAATCACAGTCTATTCCTTAGACAGTAAATAGATTTTTGAAAACTTTCATTCTTTCCTCAACCATGAGCGTAGAATATCTAAAGGCTTCATAATTCAGGAGAAGAAAAGATAAATGAACGTCTTTCCATCTTTTTCCAGCCTCCAAGATTCAATGATCTTGATGGTTTAAACTAAATATTTTCTAAACGTGCAACAGAACATCAACAAAGAATGAAATGCTATTCACATGTCAACATCTACCTACCACATCCTTTAAGGTTTAATGCTTTGCACTTCCAATACTGTATGCTTCTATAATGCCTTGAGGAAGAAAAAAGAAAAACACAAGAAAAATTGGTAGGGACATCTGAAGAACAAATAATTGCTAAAATGTCTTCATAAACTTAAGAAATGCTTAACTCAAGCACATCCGTGTAATGTTCGGAAACACCTTCTTCTACTCACCCATTCCTCTGTGCACTCAACACTCACCAGGCTGAATTTGTCTCACCTGTGTTTAGGCACGTAAATGAGATGCTCAGATTAGAAATAGAATTTCCCTTGATTCCCTTTGCAGTCAGCGGTAAGAGATGTGTCCTTCAGCTGATATTGATGCTCATTATTAAAAGCTTCATGAATTTAAAAAATGTTTATCTCAACCCTGTCTAATGTCATCTTCATTATTATGAAGATGTGGCACTGGTAATTTTAAGCTAATTCAAAACAACTTTAAAGCATGTAATCAATGGATTTTATGGATAAACCATTCTGTCCTCCACAGCAGCAAGTAATGTTCAATGCAGCTTACACCCTACTCAGTAATGAATTAGAAAATTAGAGAAATTAGAGAACAATTAGAGAAAGTTATAAAATGAAGCATCAGGGAAACAGTCATATTTTGAGGTAATCTTTTTCACTAAATAAGGAAATATCTACTTATCATTAAGAATCAGAGAACATAAGACTTGATTCATTGAGCTGTTTTGTAATCCTCCTTCTGGCCTATAGTTATCAAACCTTATGACAGACACGAATTTCTTCCAAATTCTCTGTGGTGCTTTAGCACTCTAGCAGTCARCCAGTAATGTTGAAGCCATTTAGTTGGATGTAACAGCAAACTATTGAAAAATCTATTTTCCCCTAGACTTCTTCCTAATGGATTTAGCTGCCTTGGTTAAAATTGAAGGAGCTTAGTAAGAAGCAGCAGAGTAGCTAATCAGACAAACACTGACATGAGTGGAGCTAAAAAGAATCACTGTGACTCTCCAGTTAATTTGTTTCGGTCTACAATTTTTTTAAAAAAAATCCCATTGCCACATCCTATGTGAAATCTGCCTCCTATTGGTGGTCGCCGTATCATTAAAAAAAAAAAAAAAAAAAAAAAAAGAGTGGACTGAAAAGCATCAGACTTCAGAACCATGCTGTTCCCCTAAATTACTTAACCTTTCTCTGCTGACTATGAAGATCTAATTACATTGGTCCGGAGTCAACTGGCAGAGTCAACTTGAAACATGCCACCCAAAATCCAGTGCAAACAAATAGGATAAATGTCACAGGAAGTAGATGGATAACTCTTCTGCTGCTTGCTGCAGTGGATGTGTATGCTCTTCCCCTATTCCCAGCAGCAGATGTTCCACTCAGAGCCCAGAAATGATCTTTTCTCCAGGATGAACATTTTGCATTTTCAGATCCTGGTGGTAATTTTTCCCCCACCAACTTAATCAAATACCTAATGAACACACAATATGGTATGTGGAACTTCACAGCTGAAGTTTCATATGTTTATTGTTTTCATTCATAAATTCTAAGCATTATTATCATTGTTTATTTTAACCTCAGTACGCGTAAACAAAAGATGCACAAAATGTTGTGTACAGCAGATCAGAGTAGACTATCAAAATCATACTTTCTGGCAATAAAATCTATAAAGTAGTAAATGTTTGGCTGGTATCCCTTTCTCTCCATTGACTCCCAACTAATAATACAGCAAGTACATTGAGAGTTACCAGGTTATACTCGCAACACATGCACACTAATATGTATTTTAAAACYACTAAAGCAGCATTTTGGCTATAAAGATGTTTGTGAACGCCTTTCTGTTTAAAGTTTTTTTCTAAATGCTGGAAAATTTGCATCTTTATTCAGATTATACTGAAATTTGACATACCTCATGGGGCTGCATAGCTGGGTTAGTGTTTCAAGCTGGTAGGACATTTCCTCCAGGAGGAACAGACTCCCAGGGGAAAAGGAGAACCATCCTACTATCCTTCCCACTGCACTTCACTTTTCTGAAGGCTGAGCTCCTCCACACACGTGAAGGGTTTCCCCCTTGTACAGATCTGGAGACTTAAAGGAATCCTTTAAAATCACCTGGCTACTCTGCCGTCTCAAATACAAAACTTACAACATGAGCGATGAACAGTTCTTACAGTAACATTCCTTTTTATGTTGAAAAAGAAMAGATGAAATTCTTTGCCAAAAATTCTTCACTAAATGTCACAGTAATACCATTTAGATGGATTTTTTTTGTCCTTCAAGAATGACAAATGCAGCAGAATTGAAAATTTTCAGAGGCTTACAATGAACAGCCAAGTTAAATCTGCTTACAATTTTAGTTCTGTCCCCTCGTCCTCCCTGTATCCGTACACATACTATGCGCTTGAACTGTACAGAAACTAGTAGCACATAACCACAACCGATTAGTTGGCTAATTCAGTCACTTCATCCATTTATGGCCCTTCACCTTTCTGCACACACTGCCACATAATAGTCTACTTTCGTTTACCTGTGATTAAATGTAGTGACTTCTCATCTTCATTGGCTATKGAGAAATCCAGGTCTTTGCTGTTAACAGCCTACAGCAGGAACTATACAGAAACTAGTAGCACTGAACCAAAGCCAGCCCGGCATTTCAAATCCCAGACAAATTTTCCTTTTATCACACAAACAAGAAGCAGACAAACTCAACCTATCTTCCCACGGGCCGTGATTTTCCTAGACCAACTCATATCACAATCACCAATCCGTCAAGTCGCTCAAAAAGTATCCTGTTACTGTGTAATATAGCTAACACAGTGAAAGTAGGAAAAGTGCATGAAGGTAACTCCGGTGAGCTGTTGTCAGTCCAAGATAGACAGAGTTAAGGTTGTGCATTACAAAGCTTTCAGGCACTTGAGTTTTGCACTCTGGACTTTCTGCAGAAGCACAGATATYGCTAAAAGGCCCCAGTTCTCTATTAAGGCCCTTCACTACTTCATTACAGTGTATTTTTAAAACCTGAAACAATGTAGACTGCTCTTAGTCAGAAGGAGTCACTTTTACATTCAATACAAGCAAGTGGTGAGAGGTGTTTTTGCTATTCTTGACCCGCCCAGAGACTTCTGGTGCTGCCTTTGCAAAATCCTCTCTGAACCCTGTTTTGYGGCTACAACATTAAAATGACATTGCTTGCAAGGAATTTATTAGTCATTCATTCATTAATAAGTATATGATATTTTATGATCCTAAAACAGGCATTTTAAGTGAATGCAAATTTGTATATAATCTTTCATATTTCACAAAGAGAAACAGACAGGAAGATCTAGGTAACTGCTAGTGATTATGAACCTTATAGATGCARGAGCAGCACAGAGGCTGGAGGAGATGTGGGACTCAGCTACTCTGTAAGAGTCTTCAATTTTCTGAGAGTTACCAAGGGCTCTCCATGTTGCGGTACCGTGCAACCTTGTGTAACCGGCGGCAAACTGCTGTGCTCTGTTCACAGCTCCTGTGSGAACAGGGGGGCTACTTTTGGCGAACGCTCGTGAACATCAAAACATTTTCTTTTCTGAAAAGATGTAAAGATGATCCATCCATTTTCATTTTAAATGAGCCCTGACTGGATGAGCTATTCATTTGTAAAGCTGCATACACCCTTCTTCCCCTCCTACCCTCTTCAAAATATTACTCAGGACTTAAACTTGTTTTGCTCATAGATACCACATTTCTTAAACTTTTCCTTAAAAGAAAGACCCTTATTTTTTATGGGAGTTCAAATAAAATGCTGAAATACTTCCTTTTTCGGTCATCTTCACTATATTTTACAAAGATTTTCAAATTTTTAAATTTGGAGGTAGACTGTATATCAGCCAAGAATATTTGATTATTAATTAAGATATACTATTTAAAGCAAGCCCAGGTCAACCAGCCACCATTAATTCTTTGTAGAGGGTGAATATCGACACAAGCACTTCTTTCCAGCTGCTTTCCTGAACTGCAAATTTCACTGTGCAAGTTGAAAGGACGTAAATCGATCACCTGGCTTTGGGAGCTTTGGGAGGTCTGATGATGGCTGCTTTTGCACCAAACCTACATCTGCAGCTCTAAGAGAAGCCTGAAGTCCAGGACACTTCCTATACTGCCTATAGTGTCCCTGTGGGTTGTGGCAGGCAATGRTGGAATTGCTATCGTAGTTCACAGTTATCGTAAAACTATTCTGTACTGTTCAGAAGAACGTGGCTGAACAAAAGAGAGGATGGTTATTTAGTCTTGTTAGTGGCATTTCAATATAGTAGGAAGCTGTCAGAGAGGCTGGTCCATCCTCAGAGGACACACTGAGGTGGGAGAAACCATCACAGCAGGCTGGGGCAGGCAGGAATGAGGGGGAGGCCCAGCAGGTGCCTCCAGGATGAGCACAGCCTGCAAAATTTCTGAGCAGAATTGAGCCCAAGCCTGTGACCGGATGGATGTCTGCAAATCCCATCTGTGTTTGCACCAGGTGACACAGAGCTCTAGGCCATGACCTTGCTTCAAGGGCTGATGGCACAGGCAGAAGCAGATGTGCCAAGTCCCGATCACTGCCCCAACTTTCTAAATGTGTCCTTAAAGCGTAGGGTGACCTCTCTCTATGTGAGACAGCAGTAACGGACACACAGATCTGGCTTCTGCAATAACTTTRGAGCTGCTCCTCTCTTCCTGAACAGCTGCAATTGCATTTAAAATGGCAATGTCTCGATATGCCTTTGCCCTGTATACGCCCCGTCACTGGTATCATGGCATGCATGTRCTGCACAGCGCACATCCAAGGAGCCAAAAACCCCACTGATTTAGTTCAAGAGGGTTGTCAATAGTTTAATGGTGGCCTTTCCACGCAGGCTACTGAGCTGTCGCAAGGCACATGTAAGGGCACAGGTAAACACATACAAAACGAACCTAAGTTAACTGTATGTATCCATATATACGTGCTCCTCAGAATACCCTCCATATTTCACACACAGCAAAACTCATTTAATTAGACTCTGAGTAATCAAAATGATTACAAAAAAACTGTTTAGCTCTGGAACATCCTGGATTTTTCACCACTCTAAGATTCTCCAGATTTGTCTTCCAGCGCAGATCACAATGAGTTTTGGCAAGGCATATCAGAAATGGAGAAAACTGTATTTTTAGCCTTGAAGCAAAGTAGAAAGGAGATGCAAAGGTAATGTCTTCCTASCAAAGTGATCTGCATGTCATATTTGAAACCTAAGACCAATGCTGACCAGATGCATCGGCAGTCGGACTACCCCTACGCTCCTTAAAATTTAGCTGACATCTTCTAACATTAGAGATACCAACCAGCTCATTATCTAACAATATGAGAGCATCCCTAAAAAGCAAGAAGTGTTTTAGTTTGGATCAGGACTGCACTGCAGAAGCATATCTTTTAATYCCCCCTTACTTACTGTGCTTTGGTTTKCATCACCAGCCAGAGCATGGGAACTAGATTCATTTTAGATGAAATTAAATCAAAAGTACACTAAAGTACAATTTATCATGCCTGTACAAGTAYATGCTTAGTCAATAGGGCCATACTTGAATTAATCTGAGGTAAAAATCACTGAAATATATGTAGTACAGAGTCAGATCTACAGCATTATTTCCACTCCTATTTTGCCACAATACTTGCTACTGTAGAGCCACACATTCTCCTCAGCAACTGTGGAAAGAAAAATACACTTTTTACTTTCCTATTTTTAATGAACAGAAACTTAAATATAGGTATCAGCAATAGGTAAAGTTATATTCTGTTGAATCCTATCATTCACACTAAAATATTATTTCTTTGAACTTGTATTTAGAAAGAGTCTGCTGTTGTGATAAGATCTCTTCAGCAAGCTTTAGCTCAGAGTCATTGCATGCAGTTGAGTTATACCTCCCAGAATAAAGGATTTATAATGGACGTGCCAACAAAACCTAAACTGCACTATCTCTGTGCAACTGCATTGCTGTAATAAGACCTTATTTGATTTTCTCGAGAGCCATAATAAGATTAAGGCGTAATCATAAATTCCCTAGTGACAAAAGATAAACTACTCCTCATTGATCTCTCAGAAACCAGACCAATTTTTGGATACTAAATAGTCATTTACTGCAGCAACAGGTATATTATTGTTCCAATAACACAATGTCTACGATGCTCAGGACCTGTTTTTCAGAGACATACGAGCGCAGCGGCCTCTCGAGAAGCTTGGTTAAACTCCTGGCCCAGACAGTAGAGAAAGTAAGGATTAACTGCTTCCTTGAGGGTTATCATATGGATTTTCTTTTGTTTTGCATTGATTTATATAAACCTTTTCAGCAGGCTTATTGGCTTCTGTTAAGCAGGTCTCAAAGCTAGAGGGATTTAATGAGTTTTTTTTTGTTGTTGTTGTTGTTTGGGTTTTTTATCCTAACATTCACGGTAAGGTAATATCACTTCAGAGATCTTTTGCAGCACCTTTCAATAAATTAAGTCAATCCTCACTACTGCATTAACTGATTGTGTAGACACAGCATCACTATAATTAGATTAGATGAAAGGTATATACACTGAGGCAGAATTACTGAATATGTTATTCCAACTTACCCACTTCCAGTTGTTAGGATGATTTATACATGTAAAAAAAWTTTGTTTCTATTTAGTAATAACTAAATTAAAATTCCCTACCCAGATAATGGTCCTACTGAGTGCAAATATAATAAAAACACACATTAAGAGTCAACCCATGAACCAGAGAGCTTACAATCTACGTATTCCAGGAAGACAACATCAGTACAAAGGACTGCTATCACAGCTATTTTGCATCTTGCAAACAAAGATTACAGAAATTAGCAGAAAAAGTGAGTTAGAAACCTTTGATATAACCTTAGCTCTTACATTATTATGGTAATTTTTACCTAAAACAACTTACCAGTTATCATATAGGAAGCTCAAAAAAAAAAAAAAAAAAAAAGCCTGAATTAAACCCAAATTTCTTGTGTCCCTGGGCAGTACCTTAACCACAAGATCACCTCCCCTTTTCTTTCATAGAAGACCATATTTACATCACAATGTCAAGTCTCTAGCTAAACAGCAACCAAAGACATATTTATGTAAGGGATCCAATTAAAATTTTCAATGGAACAAAATTGTGGATAAACTTGGCGTGATGAGTTATTTTCCTAGATAACACCTTGAAATAATGCTATAGTACTAAGTTTCTTTACAAAATGACAAAAATCTTAYTTCGTCTTCAGACCAAGTCTACATGTAAAAGGGTTGCTGGCATTATTTCTTCGGCAAAAGGCATGATATCTTCATTCAAAAGTCACATGGCCATCTATGAAGATCAAACCACTTAGCATGAAGAATTTGAGTGTCTAGAGAAATAAATCACTAGATTTGGAGGTTTGTTAGGAGATATTCTTTATCAGTTGCCTGAAAGTTTCTTCTGCTGGATGGCATTAGGAGAAGACAGCCAAGTCTTCYCCTAACTTTCCCATTCCCAGTGAGTTCTTATTGTTTGTAAGTATCAGGTCCAGCAGATCATCTCCTCACATTGGCTCCTCAATCACCTATGYCAGGAAATGCACTCCAGAAATCTCCTGGACTGCTTGTGTCCTTCTGTAGTGCTCTTCCAGTAGATGTCACCTTCATGGTGCAAAGTGGTTTGAGTTTTTCTTCTCAGAATTTTTGTGGATCATGAACAAATGTATTGTCTAGGGGGTTGTTTTACCCATCCTTCAAGTATTATCCCAGCTCTCGAAACAGTTACATATTTTAAGGCAGGAAATAAGAGAGCAACAACATAATAAAGTTCTTTTCCTTAAGAGACCACATGGACAACACAGGTATACCAGGAATTTGGATTTTCTAAATACAAAGAAACTCTTGAGGTGAAGTATCTGGTGCCATGCAATTAGGTGGCAGATATACTAAGTGACATAATAAGTAACACAGATATTTACTCACAAGGACTCAGAACGGAGCCTCAGTTGCAAACAACAGCATCTGTTGCTCATGTTATTCTCAAAAGAATGTCTTACTTTGTTTATGCTTGACAATATTATCTTTTTTAAAAWTTTTTTCATTGGTATTCAGTAGAGATTTGCATGCCTAAACTCTGTCTCATATAGCTCAAGCATCAATCAGTTGATTTTATAATACTGCTTATAGTATCTCTTGGCTATTTGAAAGCTATTAGAATATTAGTTAATGTGTCCTCATAATTTACCCTACAGCAGTCCCAAGTGCAGAATCTGGATCCCATAACAGAAAAGCTAATGCTCCAGAAGAGCTAATCCAACCTGTCTTCTGTAAGAGGTACTTCAAAACAGGAAGCTTTAATACTGCCCAAATATAGTCACACGTTCTGAGAGGTCCATCCACCAAAGTAGCATCTTTATTGTTAACTCCATATCTAACATTAAAATTGGTCATTTTGCCCTTAGGCAGATCATCTACTTCAGCTACCTTCTGAAAGCTCAGACCTAAGGAACCAGCCTACATGGCATTAGTTTCTTTCAATAACTCCTTCAATCAGGAATAAGGTAAACCTCACTGAAGTAACATCAATATTCTGTGAAGAGGTCAAAGGCTGGGATATATATCTGTCCTTTAATTCCTGCTAACATCTATCAAAACACAGCAGTCCAGTTGAYGACTGTTGATAGCAGCACCTTAAAAGAATATTCCCATTCTGTTGTAGAAACTGAATGGTACATAGATATCATTGCTCTTTATATTTGAACATTATGTGGTTTTACTGATGGGACAACCCTACTTGCTAACACACAATTAAAAAAAGAAGTAGAGACAAAAAAGAGATGAAGACAGTATATAAACTTATCTATGTGATGAATGGCTATCAAATAATCATCATCACAGAATCATGTTCTTCATGGACCGAGATCTTGTTTCAAAGCAACAAGAAACGAGTGTTCAGTACCAAAGACTGTATCTATAGCAAAGATGGTGAAATAACGAGTGACTAAGTATGTTCCCAGATAACTATGTTCCCAAATCAGGAACTTTTAATCATATTTAGTCCTAACGTCCTCGTCAATGGACCATGTTAGGAGTCCTCTCGAAAAYAAATATTGAAAAAATGCCACACAGTTAATAAAGTAGTTGTAGAATCATAAAGCTTTAAGAGTCAAATTATTAACTGTGAAGAGTGGCATACCACCATTGGCTTAACATTTACAAATAGTTTTCCCACAGTGTTATCTGAGATCAAGTATCTCATTGTCTCATTTTAGGAAAAGTGAAGCTTTTCAGTGTGATAAACACAGACAAGCAGCAGTGTTTCTTCAGACACCTCTATGTCCAGCTTGTCCATGAACACAGTAAGCTACGTTTAAGGGCTGCCGGAATCACAGTGTCACAGAATTCAAAACAATTATATAAAAATTGGAATAAAGAACATAAAAGTAAATTAGTTGATCTTGATGTACTGTGATAGTAAAGGGAGAACATTGCATTTTATGAACCTCATTTTCAAATATATTTACAGTTGCAACCTGAATTACTCTATAAAATTTCTATTGTATTATTTCACTTCTATGTTTAAATGTAAAAAAAAATGTGATATGATTGCCAAAAGATATATTTTTAAATTTCTTTCTAATTGCTTAGTAAAAGYAGCTTTGGCTTTGATTGATGTAGATACCCTGCTGTTTGCCTTACCCCTAGAGACATATTTGAAATAAAATCATATCCTGCTATACAAGGCACATCACTCACATTCCCTTTGTGCACACTGCTGAAAGCTGTTTTTCGTAGATTTACCATAAATTTGGTGCAAAATCATTGTTTCTGTCCAACTCCCATTTGAAGAATATTATTTATAAAATAGTATACTAAGGAGTTCATTTTAGTTCACTTAACTAAATTCAAGAATATTTAAAATGGCTCCTCTAGCTAGCTGCATGAAGTGTTTAGATTAAAAATACATTCTTATAAAATGTTTATCAGAATCTCTTTAGAGTTTTCAAGCTGGCTTTCAAAGTAATGGTGTGTGAGACTTGATTAAATAGCTCTTATGTGCTACATATCCATAGTATTAAGGTCAATTGAATTGTCCTCAGCAAAAGCTGGCAACTCAGATGAAATTCAGTAGGATTTAAGCAACAGCCATTTGGACATTGAAAGCTTACCAAATTCTGGCAGTATTTTTCCCCCCTGTGAGGACCAGGATATAGCAAGAGGCAATAAACCACCTGTGCTAAAATCAGTGTGCTTAATAGGCATTAAACAGTCTTARAAGGAGAATAATATGCAGCATCTATCACTGAAAAAGCAACTTTGCTGAGACTCCATGACTCAACTACACGCCAGTGTTTTGCAGCCAGCAGCCCCGAAGGGCTGGCTTATCCCAGCACTGGCCCAGTACTAACACCACTAGCAGCTAGCACCACTAGCTGCGCTGGGGCACCCACACCTTGCAACGAGGGCAAAGCAGACCTACCTTACCAAATATCTTTGCCTTACCAGAGCATCACCCTACGTTAGCCCTAGCACAACGTGCCTTGTCCCTCAGCAATCTCAGTTCGCGTAGAGACCCGTGACAATAATATTCGGTTTCTGCTCCTGCTCTGAGACCTGCCACGTAGCAGCGTGTTGCACTGTGCAGTCCCACCATCCCGGTGGGTGCCAGCTGGCAGCAGCCTCATCAGTCTCTACTGCTCCATGTGGACCTGCCCACTGCTTGGCAGGTCTCCTCTAAGGAAGGGTTTGAACCAACAGCCTGATCTAAATACCCCTTTAATTGGCAAATGTCAGATCCAGGTCAATAACGGGATTTTTACAYGATGAATAGCACTTAAGCTTCCAAGGAAACAAACGTGAAGGAGTTGCTCAAGTTTGTCCCAACTGTTTTTAGCAATGTTATAAAGAATAACAGTAAAAACAAATGAAGAATCCACACTGACATCTTGTGGACACAACTAAAAGTACTTCTAAGCACTAAACCACATTCTGTGTTAATACAAGAACTATATTCGAACAACAGTTGCAAGGAAAAGGGTTTTTTTTGAGATCTTTTAAACTAGCCACTTTATGGCACGTACCAAACCTGTGCTGAATGGTGCGTTGTGTAGAAAATATGGGAACCGGGGTTTCTATCATAAGAAGATATGTGAAAATTCATGTAGCCCAGAAAGCCATTTCAGGATTTACATTTTTTTTTTATTGTCAACCCCAGGACAGCTAAGTCAATAGAGTCCTGGTTCGTAGCTGATAGCTTTAGCCAGTGCTGCAATATACATAATAAGTAAATAATCATAGTAATAATTATGAGTGAACCTTAAATTTAATGCTTATGAAACAGAATGYTTCCTTCCCATAATAATCCATTCTTCACTTTATGTTTTAAGTCTCAATGTTCAAATTCAAGAACCAAAACAAAATACAATTTAAATGATTATTTTAGAATACAGGCAGTAATTTAGAAAGAAACTTCAAGTCTATATTTACTTATAAATAAAAAAATGCATCCCATTGGAGTCAACAGATGTATTAATATGCAAAGATACACAATTGTGTAAGTACTTGCAGAATAATAGTCAGCCACCRCTAGCCTGCATCAAGCCTATTGTTAAATTAGTAGATTTTCCTATTGCATAACCTTTTCTGGAAAATCAGAAATCTTCTCTGAATTGTCTTGGGAAAAAGCAGAGAATCTTGACAACAGCAAGCAGAATTATAGGTTTTATTTAAATAAATATTCACAGGCACTATTCTACAGACAGAAGTAGTAAATGCCTTACTTTCTGCCTTTAGAMGGGGCAAAATAAAAGAAAATTTTCTTTAGTTTCAGCCTTAGGGAAAAGCAGTGGTAATTCTCCCATGTTTCTTCTAGYACTTTTTGATGGAACTCATTTTAGGTGAGGTATACAATCTGCAAAGATGAGAAGAAAGCTTAAGCAATATTTTTTGCAGGACATGCCCTGAGAGAATTGCCTCTGAGAATTATTAACATAGACACCAGAATGAAGCTTCTAGCAGGAGAATTGCACACACTGACAGAGAGCACGGCCTTGGAGATGATTTTTAAGTGAGTATACTAAATATCAGGTCCAAGAAACCCTCTAATATTAGCTCAGTTCCATGAGAATTGGTTCATTTGATAACTCTAGATGCAGAAAAATACTGCAGTAATCATTTTATGAAGGGACAAGTTCCAGAGAGTCACAAATTTTCAGCATCATTAAAGGCTTCACTGCAAACATAAGCATTTGATTAACTTTTAACAACCCATTCTGGAAACTGTATGGCTCCAGTAACACTCATCCAGATTCTCCCAAAAGATTATTTTTTACCCAGGAGTCTATGTCACGTATAGGACTTGCTCATTCCTTTTAAAGWCATTTTGTTCCCTATCTTGGAATTGCCCATGGGATCCAAGAGAAAACTGGATCACTGGCTSTCTGCACCGTATTTAGACTGTGTTAATCCTATGCAGCCTTTTTGGCTGCCTGCGGGATTCAGACAGGATTCCTCCCATAATCCCCCTTTGAGGCATAATTTCTAGGATTTGGGGGCACTGGCTGCRGCTTTCCTGGGGAGATCACACCCAGCTAGGGGCAGGACCTACAGCAGGAGATCTGGCAGATGCTTAGCTGACAGGTCTGGCCCACTATCTCAGAGTTGATCCAATCACCATATTTTSTATCAGGAGGAATTTAATCCAGTTTCCTTGCTAGTCTGATGAAGCCTTATCTCTCTTGTTCTGTTCCTCTAGCACATTTTAAGTGCTCGTGTTGTTTTTTATTGTTTGGCTTTAAGTTTTTTGTAGCTGTGGCATGTCAGGACAGGCAGAGGAGGTGTTCTGTGGGCCTGTCTTGATCAAAACTCTATTGCACAATCACCTGTRCCTGAGTAGAGCTGGACTGCATGTCTACCAATCTATAGGCAGATAATAAGGCTTCTCTTATTTCATGCTGGCTCATTTGGTGTTCATGTGTGTGGCTACTGCTGCAAAAACAAGACTCAGAAGAAAAAAATAAGTATTGGACCTATCAAAACTTTGCTTCTGTGAGGAATGACAAAAGCAATGACAGCATTTAGCCTCAGATTATTGATTAGCTCGTTGTGAAAATCAAATTTTATGATATTAAATATGGCAAACATTCACTCCACTAGGGAAATATAAMATAGCACTTGTCTTCTACATACAGCAATCACAGCTGACAAGAATCTTCATTCTGCGTCATATGAAAGGACAGATTTAGCTTGTGCATATAACAAGCCGCAAATGAGTAATGAAGGTCTTTGCTTATAAATGGATGAAATAACATTTCCTATTTATAGCTATACCAAAAAAAAAAAAAAAAAAAAAAAAAGAGAGAGAGAGAGAGTGAGAGAATTAAGTTCTGCTCAGAGTGATGGTTTTCTATTTGTAGAAGTGTAACTGACCAGATTTTTGTTTTATTTCATCTCAGTTTTTAGTAACTTAAGAGCCTATGCAGTAAATAATGAATTTGGGATCTCAATAGTTTCATACAAAACAGCCTGGGCYGTGATGTAAAGGTATTTCATTATTTTACAACTGAATCTACCATTACAGCCCCAGAAAAGCTAAACAAGATATGCAGCTTTCCACACTGCACCTTCTTGYTCTCTGGATGCTTCTAAATTTCTACAGAAGTCATTTTCTAACTGTCATCTTGATCTATCAAGAACTTAACCACGAGCCAAACTTAAAGCTTTCCTATAACAACCAATCAAATTACTCCAATGCTTTAAACCTAGGCACACATTGCAGAATGGATGTATGTGAAGATAAATTAAAATGCTGGAAGCTTAAAAACRGCCACACTGTGCTAATCACAAAGATTCAACTAGCCCAAGATAATACCTCCAAAAGCAGATAACTAGGAAAGGATAAAATAGGATAAGCAAGTTCCTAGGCATGCTATGYCAGCTTCTATCTATTGAAACTTATTTGTAGCAATCTTTTTTTCCTTTCTTTCTAAAGACCAGCCATTTTGATCAAATAACAATAATAATTTTAAATATGAATAATCTGTTTACACTAAGGTTCTTTGAGGAAACTGTTACTACAAAATATAAAAAAATCATACCATCACCATTAGCTTTTTATGCTTTTTTTAGTTAACTACAGATAAATATGAATATAAAATGTATAATATTAAATCACAGATTAGTTTCAGTCTGCATTCCTCTCTCTCACTCTTTTGGATTTATCATAAGTAAGGAATATAACTATCAAAGATCTCATCTCCCATAGATTCCATATGTAAATACTAAAGTCTTAAATTGGCATACTTCGTGTTTGACAGCAAGTGTAAGTAGACTATTTTCCAAGTACCACATACATTRAATGCACCAAAGTATCATACTTTAATGTGCATAACATGTCAGTTATGTATAAAACCATTCTATCTGARTCAATAACAGTGAGAGTTGTGTGGGAGAAGGGGTTACACAAAAGCACAGTGCTTTGGCTTTGCAAATAGACCACAGACCAGCTGCCTCAGCCTTTCCTTAACCCGTGACAGCTCTTCCTTCCTCTGTGTCTAATTTTCTAAAGCTTAGATGAGCTTACAGGTTATGTGAGAACTTATTTTCAAATACTCCTTCATTTTAAGAGAACACAGTTCTCAGAGATGGAGGTACGCGAGGACATAAYGCAGGGAGCATCAAGGAAGCTGGCCAAAGAGGTGAGTGTTCTCTGGCATTTTCCAAAGCACCTTCATTAACCTTTGGACACAAGGTATTACCRTTAGAAATGATAACTATAAGTGTCTGAACCAGAAGAAGAGCTTTAYTGGAGCAACCATCCTACATACTGAGTCAAGAAATCCCCTGGCAGCATGCCCCTTGGTTGCAAAGCTGCAACAACATGCTTGGGATCATGTTAGAATTAACCTCAAATTCAGAACTGAGGTAGAATCACAAGGGCTGTGATGCATAACTGTGACCACAACTGTGAGCAGGGCTCACAGGACACAGCTTTAATTCGCCAGGCAAGAAAATTTTGAGAATATACAGATGAGACTGACAGCACAGAACTATTTTTCCCTGCTTAAACCTTATTTTGGTGCTAACTAGTCTAAGGAGCTTGGAGTCCTCAGAACTTACCTTGACTGCTTCAAACACAGGCTAGGGGCACCTGTATATCTGGTGGCACCCACTGTTAGAAAGTTAGTATTTCAAGAGATATCAGAAGTTTTAAAAACAAGATTATTCCAATGAAATTTGCACATAAGYCAGTGAGGATTAAAGTATCCCTTCTGCCACAGAAATTTGGAGTGAACATCAATGAATCTTAATATATTTCACAGATTGTTATGAAGAATAAAGGATAGCTAGTCTTTTCAAAAAATGAAAAGCTAGCAGATTTATGCAGCAACAGAGCAGTTCCAGCATCACATTTTCAGAGAAGATAAAATGAAAACCTCTGATATAAGCAGTTCCAACTCTACATGATAACAAGTCTCCATTTTCTTTGACAAGCAATGTATTCAATTAAATACTGCCTCTAAAAGCAGTCAGCTAATTTATACTGAATGCATAGGAAAACCTAAGGCAGTCCAAATAGTGAAAAAAAAAACCAGATATCCAAGTCAACATAAATGTGCTTTGATACCCCACAGCTTATGAAACCTAATGGCAACATAGCTCATCCAAGAAAACATATCGACCAAGCAAAAGATCCCGAAGCAAAAATGTAAYTGTGTTTGTGATTGTGTCACATAATACATATATGCACCAGCACACCTGAAATAATAATAAGAAAAAACCCAACTCTGAGTAGATATTAATTAATTACAGGTTATGTTCCAGATATTTTCAAGAAATTCAGATTGATTTGAATCTTGAACACATGATCAGTAAGAAGTAATAGAGTAAATACAATAACTAATACCATAGTCTTTAGGAAAAGTTCTATTTTTTCAAAACATTTTTATACACTGCTCAGACAAAGAAAATATACAGCCTGTTTTTCAGTTTTCATTTTACATTAAATTTCATAGATGCTGAACACTGAAACTCACTGTACGATCTAAGGCGATGACTCCTTTAAGTATTTTAAAAGAGGGAAGGATGTCTTACAGTAATTCCAATGTGTTTTTAAAACTTATTAAAAGCTTTCAAGGAACAGCAGATACCAATTAGACCATGAAATAACATGCCAGCTTCTTTTAGAAAAATCTATTTCATAATTTTCTCCTTTTCTACATCATTATGTAAAATTTTACTTCAGTGAATTAAGATAATAAAAGGCCCTGACTGAGGTCTTAATAAAGACAAGAGGTCTCTCTCTCTCTCTCTCTTTTTTTTTTTTTCTCTCATTCCCTTCGGTATCATTCTAAGGTTTTGCATTAGTGACATATGCTAAGAAAACTAAAGTCTATCAGGAAGGAAATAGATATTTGCTACTGAAATATCAKATTAATTCTCCTAGGAAGAAAAATTAAATTTTATATGAAACCACAAGCACTACCAATTTTATTCTGTTACCCTTGCTCAAACTTCATTATTAGTTTATTAATGCTGATATCTTCACTTTGAGTTAATTTGATATTTTAAGACCTGTAAAAGTTGAACTAAAGAATCTACTGCATGGGTTCAAACCAAAACAAATATTAATYGAGAACACTTTAGCAACCTGTGAAATCATCCAGGGATTGATGTAGGCTAGTGTCAAATGATTATTTCCAAGGATAGCACTGCAAATTAGTATTAACATTAATTTATGAATACTAAAGCCTTAGCGAAGAGAAAAACACTAACTACAGTTTTTAAATCTTTATATCTTTCTGAGATAAGGAGAAGCCCAGCAATCTTTCAGACTCCATTGCCAATCCAGAACATTGAAGTCTGGTTCAGARATGGGGATTCAGTTCCAAAACACCATAATTTTACTGGGTAAATTTTATAGCAGTCATGTAAAATGATAAAGATTCCTGGTTTGGCCTCTGCTATAATAACATCTTATCTCCTTTTGGCCACAGATCTTTTGATCTGCCGGCCCCTGACCTTTCTCTCCACAAACTCTTTCTACTGATGCGTTGGAAGTCATCTTGAAACTCTATTTTTTTTTCTGAATTTTCCCTGCCTATTGTGCTCTAGAGCCATACAAATACCTAAACCAAGATTTTGTCAGAATTCATGGCCTAAATTGCAATGATGTGACCCAAAACATCTTACCCAACAGCCATCTAATACTCAGTAGGTGCCTCCCTTTCTCCATCTCTTTTTAAGATAAGACAGTAATAAGAATTGATCATTTATTTCAGAGGATAGTTTAGAAAYGTAGGGAAAAAATTACTAAGCACAAGTTGTCTTTGCAGCCTTTACTTGGTCATCTCTGCCAGAGATTTCCGACACCAATGCTGAATCTTTAAATACCTTTGGATTTAAAAAGGTAAGCCAATTACTATTTTTGAAAGCAACCAGAAAGCAGGTACTATTATTTTTGAAACAATCACTATGGTGTGTTTTTGACATCAGATAGCTGAATGTTTAACTGTTATGTAAAATCTATATGTTCTCATTGCTTAAACTGGAATGCTTCACTTTCTTCCACAGTACATAGGAAGCTTAGAACCCAGGTTCTAAGTTGTGACTTCTACTCCAGGACATCAAACCTAATCTAATCCAGGACATCAAATTTGGTTTGATCTCTTATTTTTGAGAATACAGCTAAAAGTACAGTAATAATAAATGTAAGAGTGTGTTGAATGTCTTCTTTTCCTGAGAAAGAGAAAAGAATTTTTGTCTAAGCAGCTCCTGAATAAGAATCATATAYGGATGTGAAATTCTGAAATAAAAGTGATTATATTTCTTTGCAAGGTATACACAAGAACATATTTTTCCATATGTACATAAGCACTAAAACAAGCAAATTATTTTCATAGCCTGAAAAAATGCCTTGGGAGCTGTTTTATCACAAGTACAGACATTTTATAATTTCCAGACAAAACCTCAACTTTCTAAGCTAAAATTAAAGCTGATAACGTATAATTAAATTAATAGTTTAGTCAACATTTAAAAGGTTTAAAGTCAGTACAGGAAAACTGTAATTTATCTGCAAATGGAGCATATTAAACCTTGGAAATAATTCTATTATGATTTGGATAGGTGCCATTAGGTATCCAAACATCCAGCTTTGACCTGAAAGTGTATCAAAGCCTGTCATTATAGCCAACATGATTTTAGAATTTGTGGCCGTGATGAAATTCAACTGTTTTTGTTTTTTTTGTTCYGTTTTTTTAAACATGCTAGCCACACCAGATTATTTTTTTCCATTTTGGCATCACTATAGCACGGAGCAGGTGAGAATATTTTAAAATTCCATTCAAGTCACTTGCTAGAAGCAGYTAAATATCCGTGAGTTCATACAGAGTAATGCAGGACAGCAATGCTTCCGCAYGACCAGAGTGTGGCAGTGGAAGCCAAGGGAATCACATTGTCTTCAGCTATTTTGCAATAGCAAAAGTCAAGCAATTTCAGACTCGCCTGTGCCAGGTACAAGCACCTGCGGAATCCGTTCTTCAGCGCTGGGTGGTTCCAAGCCAYCCATCGTGTCAGGGAAGTGCTGTAAGCTGCAGGACAGGGTAATCATTCAGCCCCGCTACATCTGAAAGGCTCCCAAGACATGGTTTTGGTTAAATTCCTTCCTTCCCAATACCGAGTTTTACTTTCCTATAGTTAGAGCCAAAAATTGCATCCTTTTACCGTCTTTGATTTAAGCTTTGATTAATGTTAATACTAATTTGCAGTGCTATCCTTGGAAATAATCATTTGACACTAGCCTACATCAATCCCTGGATGATTTCACAGGTTGCTAAAGTGTTCTCGATTAATATTTGTTTTGGTTTAAACCCATGCAGGAGATTCTTTAGTTCAACTTTTACAGGTCTTAAAATATCAAATTAACTCTAAGCAAAGAAAGACAAACTGATGGCAGGAGGAAGGAACTTATCTAGATCGATGAGTACAGATGGAGCTGCTAATGCTCCAAGCTGGCAGGCAGTACTGGCTTATGTTAACCAAGTCAAACAACATCAGACTTACATAGCTATCGACTCTGAGTAGAGTTGTCTTGAATTTGGTCATTTTGGGGTACTGGATGAAGAGGTTGAACCTGCATATATAGAAAGCCTATGCTTCTCATAATACTTGCTCTCTCTCTGAAAACTTGTTATTTTTATTGACCTTCTCTGCATGTTTTCCAGTTGCGGTTCACCTTTTTAAAAACACGATRACTGGTGTTCCTCTGAAATCTCACCAGTGCCTTCTCAGCAGCCATAGTTCCTCTCTAAGTCTATGAGAAATACCTTTGCTGGTTTATCTTAGGATCAAATTTGCCCTTTCCATTACTGCATTACAAACAGTAATTCAGCTATCCTGGGTCCTTTTTCACTGAAAGCATTTCCAAGTGCTGAGCAACCAGCCGGAAGTCAAAATGGTTTCTATTAACCCTCAGCTGAGCACTCCTGAATTTCACACTGCTAACATTTGTATTAATTGTCTGCAGCAGCAGCAGATTCCTTTTGTTCAACATCCAGCTTTTTGTCATCAGCAAATTCCAGCATCATGGTCCTACCTTTTGTGCTTTGGTCAAAAAAGTAATTAACATTCATTTTAAGGCAGATCTTCAAGAAACKTCACTATTTATCTCTTTTCAACTTAGTATTTTCCTTCTCAAAACTCCCATTACCTTCCTGCTTCAACACTTCCTGTAACAATTCCTTCACACCAAGTTCACAGTTCCCTTTCCAGCTTAAGATTCTCACATGCCACTACATCAAGCGTTTTGCTGAGAAGGTCCCAGGTGGATAACCACCACAGTTGCGAGATTCCTTGGATCTGATTACCTGATCTGATTCACTTCTAGAGGACAGGAGTGGTGCTATGTTTCAGAAACTGAAAGTTGTTAGCTCTTGGACTAGGTAATCTGTATTTGAACCTAAGACACAGAGAACCAAACCTCCCAGAGTCATTTAGAAGAGTTTCTCGTACTGCACTCAGCCTAATAATACACAATAATAACCAACACTGATGAGGGCAAACATATACCAAACTTAGTGTTTCTGAGCAAATACTGAACAACAAACTTTTTGCACCTATTRTGGTTTCAAAACCAGTATTCGCCTCACTTAGAGGCCAGAAAATAATTCACACTTTCTTTCAAAGCCTGGCTTTTTGCATGGAAGGAAATGTAAAATAGTAGCACTGTATATCATTAATTTAACTTCACTTACTAGTATTTATTTATATACTGTAAATTATGAAAGAAGAAAGGTACACGGACATTCTAATAAGCAGAAATCTAATGAACATGAAATAAAATTAAATAAAGCAATCAACAACAACAAGATTATGCCTAACAGAAGTAACTGCAGTAGAGTCCATGGCTAAAGTAGACAACAGTGATGTATGTCCTACTTGATAACTGGAGCTGTTTTTTTCGCATCAAGAGCTTTTCCCAGTCCCATCATCAACTGCTATTACACCTGTGCAAAAATCCCTGCAGCACGAGCAAACGTGCAGCTTCAAACCCCCTCTGTAACAATGTCAGCAAAAACACAGGCTGAAGAGGTACTCCAGTTTTTCTGCTTATTACTGGACTTGTCTTGGTGGGAACTATTTCTGTCCAAACAAATTTTAAAAAGCACTAAAAATACAATAAATAAATTGGGTAGGTGTTCATGCAAAGGTTCATCTAAGTTAGGAAATTTCTGTGATAGGCCCTGTAAGTACAGAAATGTTTGTTTAAACAGTAAAATCCCTGATGCTTATTCTGAGATTCCCATCTTCTGAGGAATCTGGTCGCAGTTTAAGCCAGAAAAGGTTTATCTACACAATGGAAAAAGGAATTTATGAAGTCGTCATCAGTTCTTGGACTATCTGACAGAGGCAGCAGAACCTGTCACACAGAGAGAACACAGAGATTTTTGCAATACTATTAATTGACATTTATGCCTAGTATTTAACTGTTGCAAACTAGCTTAGGCCTGGATTGCTGACAAATATTTACAACCAGAATTGAATTTCTACTTTTCAGAAAATGATAATTAACAGTAATAACATCACTTCCTCCCCAGTCGTTTTCATTTTTGATCTTTTTTTTTTTTAATCTTTTCAAAACATCACTGTCCCATAGTATGCTGAATATTCTCAGGTCCTGACGGCGTTATTAGAAATACACTCCAAATTTTGTATGACAAGCCCTTAATTTCACCTAAGGAAAGTCTAGGAATCACTCAGTACTCTAACTCGATACAGTTTAGTTGAACTAACCTCAAAAAGCAAACATATGTAGAGATAGAAATCTTCATGTCATATATCCTCTTTCAAATATTAACACTTGATTAAAGAAGACATCCAAAGCAGTAGGGTAAAAATTAATTTTGCAAATTCAGTTCAGCATGCTTGAAAAGGAGCACTCTTCCTCCCCCATTGTTTATGCTCACTCTGCTATTTCTTTTCTCAGTCACAACTAGCTTCAGTTTTATCCCACTTGTCACTCAGATGGATAAATTCAGGTTATCATGTTTGAGTGAGGTTGTGCTCTGAATCCTTTCATTTAGGCTGTACAGAAACCTTGTAGATTCTTGACCTGTGACATTTCTAAAGTGTAAACAGCTAAAAGTCTTCACAATAAACTCTTACTCAAGGTCACATCAATTTATATCTCCATAGCATTCAAGTCCTTTTCAATTCTCTTAGGAACTGCAGTCCTCCTCTGCTTGTAGCCATTCGGAATCCTGCTGCAAAAATCTCTCCCCTACCCTACCATTCAATGATATTATATCTCTGTGGATTCCCATAGCTAGTTGCTTTTCTCTACCACACTGACCAAGAGAGATTTATCTTCTCCCTCAAGGTCTTCACTGATTCATTCCTCCTCCCACCTTCCATCCATAGTCCCTCACGCATTAATGAGATGTTATCTTCCAAGTACAATGGGCCAGTGATGAACTTGCTACAAAGTCATTTAGATTTTCTCTCCTGTGACTGCTCACAGCTGGGACAAGTTCAGGCTAACCATCCACAAGTCTGTCACACTATTCTCCTTTAAACACTCCATTAAAAGTCTCCTTATCCTGAAGCCATCAGAAGAACTTGGCTGCCAGGCTGCTGATACTCTATACTGCCCAGTATTGCTTCACTTATTTTCTTCTACCGTTATTTCTAAAAATCTGTGTTACTTCCTTGTTATCAGACTTCAGTCTTATTGGAACAGGCTGACATTTGTTCTGTGGTTGTACCAAACTCCTCAGAAAGGGGTACTCATGAAGACACCCTCAAGGTTCACTGTGACAGAAATAATCATCTCGATGTTAGGGACTGAAAAGTCTGAGGATCTTCCAGAACCAAATAAGCCGGTTAACACATGTTTACATCATATATTGTTGTGATGATTAAAAAAAAAAGTAAAAAAAAGAAAAGGAATCAAACTTTGCTCTTTGAAAATATAATTTTTCTCATTATATACTTTTCTTTTGAAGAATCATAGGCATAACATAAAAATGGATGTGCTTAGACCTAGAAAACACAAAGTTCCAGATCCTAATAGTAAGACCCCTGCTATAACCCATATTTTTCAGAGGTCTTCTACAGACCCACTTTTTTCCTCTCTCTAGCTTATGAGAGGTGTTTTGCAAGTCACCACTTGACTGGAACAACAGGTCCCTAGCTCCACTTCAATTTCTGGAAGTTTGGCCATGAACTTCATTTTGGACAGAGCTATGTTCCTAGACTTTATCTAACACATATGCAATTTTAAAGAATCTCACAGACTGTGTCTTTAAAATTAAGTAAAATTTGCAGTTCCTAGACACTTGGCCTTCCATCACTACTTTTCACTTATTATCATGCAATGCTTGAAATTTACCTCTTCTTCAAATGAAACATGTTATCTGTGATGAAAATAGCTTAAATTAATTCTATTTTACTTTTATTTTGTTAATATTTTACAATACAACAATTTAATATTTTAATATTGTTAACATGTTAATATTTATTTTTATTCTATTAATTCTGTTTATTTACATTTTAACAGAATAGGACTGCACACATGACCACCCATGAAGTCCAGTCAAGAAGAGGTGTCTGGGTAGCCATAAGGCAAATATAAGGCAGGAACTTATCCCACTATGAAATGATCACAAGTATTCACAYGGCCGTACCTACATTAGCATTCATGAACGATGGATGCTTATGGAATGAGATTACCAGACCTTCATGCTACCAAACCATCTCTATGCACAGAATATCACCTCAGTGTTAAAGTTGGATGAATTCCAAAGTGAAGGAGAGAGTAAATCTAAGGAAAAATGCAGATATGGTGTACACCTCAGGGGAGATTAAGCAAGAAGATGGTTGCAAAGTAGCTAGYATTTGGATAAGTAAATTATGCAGTTCTGGGCTTGGGGGGAGCCCTCTTGATCTAATTATATTATTTCAATTAAACATTTCACATTTCATTAAAATAAATGAAAGGATCAGAAAGAAAGAATATCCTAGGACAGAGAGAGAAGGAGGMGGCAGAGGTTCAAAATACACACAAACTAGTTCACTTCTGCTTTGTGAAAGAGTGTAAAAAGGACTCTGTAAATGTAAAAGCACACCCTYGGTTATTCAAAAACCATGTTTGAATCACACAAATCCATTCCAGGCTGAAACTCGGTAGGACATACTTGTGTTCCGATAGACTTTCACGCCAGCAATCAAAAGCAGGGGTTTTCAGTGGAAGTATTGACTTAACTCCAGTTGTACAAGTTCCACTTGAGCAAACCCTCAACAAACAGCGTGTGTAGGAGCACTATATTGTCAGAGAGCACTCTGCAGTGATTAATGCTTTTCTTTTCCCAATGTTATATTGAACTGGAATGTTAACAACCTGCAATTGCAGACAGACACACATCGGCAGGCACCGAGTGTCTGCAGCTCCTTCTGGCTGCAGCGAGGGCAAATACCTAGTAGRAGAGGGGCTGTACCTCCAATAAATACGCTGCTCCAATCAGCCCACAACTAAAGAGGAGGAAAGCAGATCTGAGACTTTTGCTGCTTAAAAAAAAATATTAAAAGTCACTGTGTTTTGCAGGTAAGAGCCAAAACAGTACCTGTACAGAGAATACTACTAAGAGTTACAGTTCTACAGAGGAAAGCATCGTTATTTTTGCCTTTACAGTGTGCCATACTAAGCCATACCATCTCAAAATTTTCACCGCTATCACTTAATATTCGATAGTACTTCGTATTTGCTAAATTATAAAAAAGCCATCAAGTACATTCACCAATGCTGCAGATTACATACATAACCAAGTATTGTCAGTGTCTAATGTATCTAATGCTCACATCACCAATTTTTTACTGGAAGATGAGTAACTAACAAATGATGAATTTCTCCATTAACTCCAATTTCAGCAAAAACTCCGTTTTGGGCTTCTCTAAGTTCAGAGAGGAGGGAGCRCATCACTGTGATTGCTTCATTGCTACCATTCCCACCTGAGGCTATGTTTTACAGCCTGAAGTGACCAGGCTGTTAATGAGGTAATATATCTGAAGATTTACTGAAAACATACCTATGTGTTAATATTTGAATCATTACTTGCATGATAGAAATAGCTCTTTGTTACAAACATGTATTAATATATGTGGATTCTCATAAACTCATCAAGTGAAAAAACCTAATCAAATCAACAGTAGTTCAAAGTGTATATCTAAAACATGCATCCTCAACTTCCACCAAAAATCTCTGTTAGCACAGACAGCACGCTGCTTGACACCATCTAACACTGAAGTTAGCCTGCTTTGAATGGGAGTTTGGACCACATGATCTCTGAGGTCTCCTCAAACCCAAATTATTCCATAATTATTTAGGGCACCTAAGGAGTTCTGGGCACCTGAGAAGTAGTTTGGGCCTTTGGGAATTTAGACACGTCTGGAGAACTAGGAGATTTTCAGCACTACAATCCTGGGAATAAGCAGTTACAACCCACCAAAGTTTTTTCTGGATTTGGTCTATAAACACATTAGGATTGAGGTGTCTGCCACTGACAACAACAAGAAGGGAGGGGGAAAAAAAGAAAAAAAAAGTCTGAACAAAAAAGCACCCATTAAAAATAAATACTGGGGCACTCTGAAAAYGTCAGACCAGCCACTGAATTTGTGCTGGCATTTTCAAGCACTGTTGCACCTGTTGAGAGGATATATTCAGTGGAAAATTACATCCTGGCTAAGGCTGAAAGCAGACTGTCCAACTGCAGTACAAAAATCAATGATCAATCTAGAATCACACTACATTAACCCCAAAGCGTAGAATCTGAAGATGGAGGGAGCTGCACTATGTTAGACACACCTCACATAGCTGTAATTTCTAGAGAAGATGGTGCTTTTCTCTAGAAATAAAAGAGCTAAACCTTTAGACCCTGTCAGCTTTAGGATAACCAAACCAAGAAAGAAGATTATTATCCTGTGGATCAGCTTCTGCATAAAGCTTACCAGCAGATGCCACTCTTACACCACAGAAATACAGGTACAACAAGCTGGTAAATATTGAGGTAATTTTTAAAGCAAGATTTTTTTTTCAAACTGACAGTTTTGAATGTAAGGCAAATCAAGCCAGAATGTCCATTAACACAATATTCCAAAGTATTCAAAGCTATGTTTGAATTTTGTTGTTTGTTTTGAAGGGTTTTTTTGTTTTCTTGCCATTACTCCGAAATAAATTTTTATCTAAAATAAATTGCTATTTTTCTCTTAATGTGCAACAGTAAGCAGAATTAAAAAAATTACAGTTTATAGTCAACCCAAGAGCTTAACTAGATCATTGAAGAACTCACCAGAGCTCCTGGAACTCACAAAATGAAATTAGTAGAAGAGGATCTAAGGTTTGTTTAGGCTTCACGAAATAATGCCGAGTCTCTGATCTGGTTCCTCTTTATACAAACTGAAGGTCTAAACTTAGAAAGTGTGAGCTACTTTTTCTAAAATGTTCATTTTCATATTGAATTTTCATCCCCACAGTTCTGAATCCCTGAAAAGAGAATCAGACATTTACCTGGCTTGAGAACTATCAGGATGTATCTGATTTATGAATATTTCTGTCTGATTTATGCACTTCCACAGAAACACACAATCATTTCTGCCTTGAAGCATATATATAGCTTACTATCTCCACACAAATGAAATTTCATGCTTAATTCCCTCCCCTTCAGTGCTACAGAGCAGATTAAAAGGATGAAGATTTAACTACAGCAAAATCTGAAACAAGTGAAGATAAAGAGGAGAACATAATCTATAATTTACATAAGTGATTACACTACTAAAAATTAGGCTATCAAATAAAGTAAGCATTATTCAATCTTGTCCAAGCCATCTAGCCTGAGCCAATTCATCTAGACCCTCTGTATAGTCAGTGGAGAAAAGTAYTTTTACAGAGCATTTCCCCTCTGGATTGGAAGACTAAAACCAAATGCATCACTGAATGCAGAGACGTGGGCACTGTCCCTCACTGATTACTGAGGAAGTCTTGCTACCCAGCYTAGATGCTTGACTTTTAGATGGTTAGAATTGGATGGGAAAAAAAAAAAGAAAAAAAAAGATTCTATTAAAGCATTCACTTRATGTCAAAAAATGCTATTCTGCAACTGACTGTGCAGTTACAACCCACTGAAGTTGGGGGTAACTATGAATACAGATCACTAGCCTAGCTGGATTTCAGGGCTAAAGAAGATCTTAAATAGCATCAGGCATTTCCTGTACAAGTTCAGTAAGTCCCAGGTATGTCTGCTTCAAACTGGTGTAACTGAATCTCCTGAAAYTAAGCCTAGTACGTGATGTTTCCTTTTTCTTCTGTGGAATGGGAAGGAAATGATAAAAGCTCAAAGAGGAAGGAAAAGTGATATCTGGAGCAGATTCCTTCCGTGAAGGCTGGGCCCAGCAAGCATGACCGGCTCACCAGGGGAGGAACTGGCTCTATCTTCTGCACCTCCAAACCCACCCCGCTGCTCACTGCAACTGAACTGACCATATACGCAGCTCAATAAAAAGCAAGGTCTCAGCTGGGGACATACCTGGAATACTTTATACCAAGTTTATTAGTGATATTCCAGTGTAGAAAATACCTTTATTGGCACTTGAACGGCAAATAGAATCAGGCAGCCCAAATCCTGACTGAAATCTCAATACCACTTCAGATATACCATTGGGCTTTGAAGAGACTTGCTGTTAGTTATATAGATTTTCAAAGACATAACAGAATATGAGAGCAGAATATGATAAAGGGTATCTACAACTTCTAGCTTTAATTAAAAAGTCAGAGATTTCTACCTTTTACTCCATGTATAGTCAACAGAGAGAGAGAGACRCACATATCTCTTGAGGAACATTATTCAGCCCTCAAGCTGGAGTGAGGCTCTGAAATGCCCTCTCAAGGACTATTTTCCTTGAGCACAGAAGGTGTCCAGCCCCATAACTTGGAAACAACTATGTTATATTTCTAAAACAAGGCAGTTATGTTTTTCTTTTGTCACCATCAATAAAGCAACCATTTCACCCACTAATGTTATGTGGATCCCCTTGGGAGGAAATGAGGGAATTTCTAAATAAACATACACATACACACACATGCTCCAGTTATTTAAAAGATGAAATGAATTCATTTTGAACATGATTAGAGCAGCCAGGGAAATGCTTGACAAATAAATGGTAGATATCCAAGGGTGGGTTTCAACCAGGAGCCCATCTGTAATCAGGAAAGCACTTTAAAGCAACATGAGTAATAAAGTAACATTAACATGAGTTAAGTGTGTGTTGTGTGTACATTAAGCACCCTCTGAAACACTTTTGTAATTCTAAGGCTCTCCTCTCAATTTTTCAAAGGTCTTTTTGCTTGATGAGCATACATACATATTCTTGCACAGAATAAAGTTTATACAGCTGCTGCTGGATCCTGCATGACTACAAAATTTTAAGGTATTCTACTTCAGCATAAAGAACCTGACACAGAATACGCTCTATTCTTAATCAGGAGWGTATTTTCACAACCTAATTTTTAAACTACATATTTACTGTGAATTTCCCTCYTTGAGAAATTCATTTCATTCTTTTGCAAAATTGAAAGAGGATAAATAGGTAGCTGAGAGGTCTTCCTTTTTTCTGTTCAATCTTAAAAATAAATCTTCCAGTAACTTAATTCTATCCTGTAAAAATTGATAACAAAGCAATAGAGTATGAAGATGGATATTGCAAAATGCTCATATGAGAATATGTGTGGGCATAACACATTGAGAATTTATTTATAAATAATTTGATACAGTTACTGTGCTATTCCATTAAATACATATTATACACACAGTGAATGGTATTCATTTCTTTTTCAGATGTCGGTTCCTCATTAATAAAAGCTTTAGTTCAAGTGCCAGTTTCTGCTCAGGGGTCTTGTATGAGGCTAACTACATACAGGATAATTAGCATCAATCTAATTTAAAGCAGACTTCACCCAGCACACACAAAACTACTCATTATTACTGCTTTTTGTTCACCCCCCAGTAGAATTATCTTTGTTTCAAGCTTTTAGTTATATTGTATCAACTTGCTCTGTGAAAGGAGAAATTCAATTGATGTAAATTGTCAAAAAGCAGTAGACCTTAAACAACTTATACCTGAATTATAGCTGCTGCTATAATTTATTATTATTTTATAATTTATTTATTATAAATAAATAAATAAATTGGTAACCTATAGCCATGAGAAAATCATGTAGCTACTGCAACATTACTTTCTGAAGTTAATACTGTACAGTGGATAGTAACTGGCTGAAACACGATCAACATTTTCAATATTTGTCGATGAGCTTTTATGAATACAAAGCTGATATTTATGGAGGCTCACAGAAGCATTTGGTCTTGTCAAGAAGTAAATTACAGTATACAGAGAGAGATTTTTTAGAGATACATTCTATATCCGCTTCCCGTCATTTGACATATGAGATATAATATGGCTTGCAATTAATAAGTCTTAATTTGAATTATATACTATATATTGCCTAATTTTCCCATTACATGACAATATGTAATCAAATTAAGCTTAGAATAGATTTATTTAATGGTAAATCAGGRTACTGCAAATGAACCTACAAGATCTCACTGAAACAGCATAAGGGCTTGAAAGGATTTAGAATTTTTCCTTTCTCTTTTTACTGGGTTACTGTTGTATAGAAAGGTGTTATCACGTTACTTAACGGAAATTTTTAAACCAYTAACTAAAGGTGTAGTTGTGTGATGGACCTGTAAAATGAATTATGAAAAGACATGCAGCACGCATGCTGAATAGGACTTTTTGCCTATGTTAGTTGTTATGTTTGAGCATAACAACTGTTCAAGACACTTTGAAGAAGCTCTAGTTTTCAAAAACATTGCCAGGCACTYGCTTTGTGGCAACGTATGAAATGTTGCTCGGACCCATTGGAGTGACTGCAGGCTTTCAGTCAGCCTAAACAGAATTACACTTGCAAAATACCCCTGGGGGTTCTCTGTGGCTCCACCACTAGTCTACTGGGTGATCTCAGAGAAGTGTTTTCCCCTCCTTCTCTGGTCTTCAGATTTCCCACAGGAAGGTTTTGGTTTCTTTTATGAAATACTAGATCTACTGGTAAAGAGATGTTTTATCAGAATTAGATGGTATTATCCTGACTGGCAGCTGTAGGCAAACAGCAGCACATAACAAGGTCATGGCTGTGTTCAGATCTTTATTGGCCCTATGACATTCATTTTGCCATAATATCTTATCCTAGCAATTTATCTGTTAATTATATGCCATAGAAATTTCCTTAGAGAGATATATCTGCTCTCTGAGCTAATAAATCTCTTTCTGGAATACAGGACTGCTAGTCACTGCTCAGCGTCATTATTAGCTAATGCATTAGAAGAAATCTTTCTAGTGAGTTCCAAATGAGGAAAGAAAACACTTTTTTAGAGGTTATCCTCAGTATCAGTTCTTCTGAATTACTATTCTGCTTGTTTTTTCTTCTGACTTTATAAGCTAAAAATGACTATATGTAGAATAGAAATAGAATATAAAATAGACATAGTATTATTTATGCATAGTACAATTGACAAATTTCTTCTCTTTGATTTGGTTTCATCTTTTTATTAAGATGGTAAACATTCTTGCTGCARTATGTGCAAATCTCTCTCAATGGTAGTCTTTGACTAGTCATTTTAGTGCAGGACTGTACATATAAAATTTCTTCCTAGTCCACACAACCTTCTGTATCATATTTTACGCTTTCTTGCTGCATAGAAAACAGAGTCCTCCATCTTCCTCTTGGGATTTTTTTTTTTTTTTTAGGGGAGGGGATTTATTATTATTATTATTATTATTTTTGCAAACCTCTATCTGTGAAGAGAAATTGGGACCTGAGCAAATCCTATTATTGAGTACAGTGTTTCCATTAAGCTCATTGGTCTTTGTTGCAAACTTTTAGTAAGGAAATAGAATCTAACCTCAGATCTAAGATAGCATTCACTGCAGTCAGTTAAGTCCATCCATTAAATTCAAGGGACTTCCTAAAGAGAAGGCTCCTAATGAGGGAAAAAAAAAAAAAAAAAAAAGGAATATCGTGAACAGCTTGGAAGTTTCACCATCTCAGATTGCACTGAAGAGTGATTTCACAGTCATTGCCATTCTTCAGGTATATACAGCCTAAAAATCCCTTATATTTGAAGTAAAAGGCATGCATGTATTCATGCTACATTTACTGAGACCAGATAGAGGGTCTGTTTCTCATCAGAAATATGAAGAACTATTTCTTGGTATAAGTTTTAAAATACACACCACTGAAGGCTGAACAAGAAAGCTAGCTTCTGCTGGCTGGCATCTGCTTAAAAAGACACAACATTTTTCCAAATTGAGGAAAGCAAATAATTCAAAGGAAGGAAAGGGAAGAATACTGAAGGGTTAGTTGGAAGCRTAATAAAATGATCTGTGTACCTAGTTATCACAGCTTGGGATGTTTCAAGTTCTTGGTTTTAGATACTGGAGTAAGGAAAGAAGTGAAGAATAACTTCAACAAGCAGCTATGCATTATCTGTTTTTTTAGTAAATCTCTGAAGACAAAGCATACTAAGATTTAAAATGTTTCMTAACTTGATTGACATATTAATGGGGCGCTGCTAAGTACTTTTGCAGGTCAGATGCTGATCTAATGAGGAATCCACAAAATCAAGCCAAACTTGCTGAAAGTATTTGTATCTGAGACCATTTTTTTGTTGGAAAGATATATAAGCTAATAATTATGTCGTATTAAAAATACAATATACATCAATCTGTTGGGCAAAGATGAGGGGGAAGCCAAGTTTCGAAAGTGTAGCTATAATGTTTTCTCAGCTGCTTTGCCRTTTGTGACATTCTGATAAGACTGGCTGCTTTGTAATAAAGATGAAAAAGTATGGAGGGGCTTTCAGTTTTCCTTAATATTTTTTATTGTGTGCAATAAAAACTAAGAGCCTCTGAGTTAATCACTTTGGATAATCTCTTATTAGTCTCATTCTGCTTTGTTTACTGGGCCTCAGATGGCCTTATTAAAATTCTCTGCTRTCTTGCACCGTTTTCTGACAGATCATCAGAAGGAAGATCTACCTGGAGAGAKTGCAATACTGCAAGTCTCCTCTTTTGTTAAATAACAAGTAAAATTCAAGCAAATTATTGAAGTTTTCTTTATTGTGTGAGTTCTAACTGCTCAGCACTGTATGATAGTTATTTGACTTACAGGATTTAGGACAACATTCGTCCCATGAATTTCACTCTTCCCAAGAATGGATTTTTAGTGCTAAAAAAACTAGAAAAGGGAAAGGAACTAATTATTTAAATTCAGCAGTTATCAGTATTCAGAAGGCAATTATTAACAGAAATCACAACRTCAGATTTAACATATTTGGAGAAGAGTAAGGAAAAAATAAATGAAAATAAGATTTAACTCTATGAAGAGGAATTCTAAGATAAGGAAACCAGGTAAAAGAAAATCCAAAGGAACAGCTAAAGCAGTAGACTTGGTTGCAAAGAAACAGCCACACACTGTTCTCTGCAAAGAAAAGCAAATGCAAAGTCCTGCATCTGGATTCAAATAACCCCATGCTGTGAGACATACTGGAGTCTGGACGCTGCATTGCAGAGAAAGAGCTGGAGTACCTGAAGGACAAGTTGATCCTGAGCCAGGGGTGTGCTCTTGCTGCACAGGAGGCCAGTACCATTCTGGGTTCTGTTAGTAAGAGTGCAGCCAGCAGGTCCAGGAAAATGATATTTTCCCCCATTTGGCAGTTTTAAGATTTCATCTTGTGTGCTAYATCCAGTTTCTGGCTCCCCAGTTCAAAACAGTCATACTGAACAGTAACATACTGAAGCAAGTCCAGTGGAGGACAACCAAGATGTTTAGGGTGCTGGAACACAAGACATACAAGAAACAGAGAAATGGGTTTGTTCAGTGGAGAAGCAGAGAAGTACTTCAGGTTCACTGCTGATTTAAGAACACCACCACCAGCACAKGACCTAGAATGAGTTGCCAAAGAGGTTTCCTTTTAGCCAAAGAACGGCTGAAGCACGTGCTCTACGAGGAGCRACTGAGGGAATGGAGCTTGTTCAGCCTGAGGAAGAGATGGCTTCAGGTGGACCTGAGAGCAACCCCATGTTAACTACAGGGAGATCATGAACAAGATGGAGCCAGGCTCTTCACAGTGGTGCAAGGAGGAAGGACAAGAAACAACAGGCTGTTGAACAATAGAGTTACCTTTTTCACTGTGAAGACAGTCAAACAGTGGAATAGATAGCCCAGAGAAGTCTCTATCTTTGAAGGTTTTCCAGACCTAATAGGATAGTGTAAGGGAGGCAGAGACAGACTTGTTTCAGAGGTGCATGGTGACAGAATGAGAAGCAACAGACACAAGCTGGAACACAAGAAATTCCAGTTAGATAATACAAAAAATTTTACACCAYGAGAGTGTCAATCTCTGTAGCAGGTTGCCCAGAGAGGCTACAGAATCTCCATCCTTGGAGGTTCAAAATCCAATATAGCCCTGAGCAACCTCCTTTGTTGACCCTGCTTTGAGCAAGGGTATTAGAGTAGACAATTTCCAGATATCTTTCCAAYACAAATTACTCTGTAATGTAAGCTACTAAAGATCATACTGCCAGGTCATCACTTCATTTGATACCTAAGTTAACCTAAGAAAGCTGTACATACAGTAGTCTTATCTCCAAAGGCAGAGCCATGAACACACCGTACATGGATGCCCTGTACTTCATCATACCAAGAGCGGGACTTTTGCATTCACATTGTATTGCAGAAACCATTTTTGTCYACACGGAATTATTAATTCCATCCCCCTGTTCCAGCAAGCAAAAAATGATTGTTTATATCCCATTCAAACATTCAGGAAGGAACTGTGGGAGGGACATGAACAATTGCAATAATACTTCAATGTAAAACAAGACTGCTCTGTGTCAGAAACATTGGAGTTGCTCCCTGTCCGATACATTACAACCATAAATGCACTATAGTTGCAAGTCTTCCTGTGAAACCCTTTGTTGTTACATTAAACAGAAAAATTGTGCAGCCAGTATGTCAGGTACCTACCAATGTCAGCGACAACATCTGAGCATAAAGACTTTGGAGCATGTGTTGTTACAAATTTTCAAAGTGCTTACGTGCCTTTAAACACCATCAAAGAGACTTGACTCACAGCTATTTAACTTCAGTTTTGAAGTCACATGGGCATTTTTAAGAGATTTACCCAAMCTCCTTGCTGTGAATTGTTTAAGTCATCCTGTGGAAATAGTCCAGTGTAAACTCTTCAAGCATAATAAAATGATTATTCTTGGATCTCAGCAACAATAACAAAAGTGCATTACTTTATCCACAAAGGATATAAAAACCTAAATGCATAAAAAAATTAGAGGAGAAACCTGAGTAGATACAAAAGGCAAAACCTAACAATTTTCTTACTTTTATTTTTCTAAAAACAGTGCAGGTTCCTTTCCAGTATTCATATTTGTTGCAGACTTTGGAAAAGCATTCCCCCAACCAAAGTTGACTCATACGTGTAAAAATGTTTTCAATCTCTGTGGTAACATGAAGGCATTCTACTTTGAGCAGTAGGACTGTGAGCAACACGGAGGCTTGAATTAAATCTTTTTAAATCAACATTCAGGGGAAAAATTACTAGGAAAAAAAAAAAAAAAACAGCCTTCAAGGATTCAATCCAATGAACAACTTGAGAGGTGTGTGAAACAACACGAGTCATTCTTCTCTTCTCCTGCTTCTTACTTTTGKCTCTAAGAGTAACCTTTAAAGATTAGATTCCTTCATATACAAATGAACTCTTTCTTTTAATTTAACAGAAGTATGGAAATCAAGATACTCCTAMATTACCCAAGACATACAGTTGATGTACAGATAGGCCAACAATTAATTACAGGAATAAGGGGTTGAAAAAAGCATTCTGTGCAACCAGGGCYAACAGCAAAAAGAGTGAGGAAGAAATGAAAGAATGAGAGAAAGAAAAAATGTTACTTGTGTCCCAGAATTCACTTGACTTTTGACTATATTGATCTATCTTGAAGTTGGAGGATTTTTGTCTCAGTTGGCCAGCTGTTAAGTCCACAGTCACTATGCACCAATGGTGGTTTTCTGCATGCTCCTTGATCTTTTGAACTCAGGCATTAGTCAAGTCCTTGGAGTAGCAGGTATGGCAAAAACAGTGATTTGTGGCRGATTCCTGACAGTAATTATCAAATAGATGCAAACTATTTGGCAAATATCCACAGTGGATTACTCGTATCTCTGCTTGACCGCCAGTCAAGTCTGCAATGCTGCTGTAGCCAGAACTTGCCTGTATCAGCAGACTGTTCTTGTCAAATCTGAGGGCTGAGATCACATCACATATGAATTATAAACATACTATATGGCTTTAGCATCTCTTCCTAGTTTAATACAGTCCCTTCTTTCTCCACAGTGTTTCTATGAGCTGTCATTTCTCTGCTCTGTTGAAACATCTTCTCCTTCTACCACTTTTCTCAGTTTCCTTCCCTGAAATTATTCACTGCAAATAAGGTTTTAGAATATGACCTATTAAAGATTTTAAGTAGAAAAGACAACTGAAATGCTTCTGGGGTCTTGGAGGTCAACTGGTTTGTTAATTTGACAATTTTCACCACAGTTCTTAGGATAGTGTTCCATTCTAAGAACAAGTTGAGGATAAGTAGCACTAATTGTTTCTTGTTTTTTATTTTTGCTTTCTTTTTAACTTAGTTTTTGTTATTTTAAGAGCTAAACCCACATATATTAGCCAAAAAAAGAGCACAGTTTAGAGTGAATTTGTATTTTTATAATCCTATTTTTTAAAATCACATTAAATTACTCATGTGCAATGAAAGGTACTTGATTTGTCCATGTGTTGCTGTAGGCATCATTTAAAGAGAATAGTATTTTTTGGATGTCTATGCATTTTTAATTTAGGTTTTAATTTGTTGTGTCAAGCTCTTTAAGAAATGATGCATTTGCTCTGCTGCTAACTTTAACAGAAAAAATAACTAGTACCCTGACCACATTAGAAACGATAAGCCCCATTCTAGCCTTTTTCTGGAATTTCTTGTTGGAGTTAAGGTGACTTTGAAGAAACTCCAAGTGTAACAGCAGCATCAAAGGAAATAATTTCAGTTATAGCTGCCTTGTAGCTTTTTGAGATACTGATCTTTATTAGCTGATTATTACTGCTCTTTATTTATATATGATCTTTATATATATTCTACTAATCCTTGATCATTTTATTCCTTATATCAGAACTTGCAGACTGCATTACAATATCTGGCATATAATAGATCTTTGTGAAAAAATATAAACATAAAATAAGTCCATGCAGTTTTAGGAGTATAAATGTTGTTATTCAAGAGGAAGGTATCCTGAAAAGAGATACATAGAAAACATAGTTTGCTTTATATTCTCTCTTCCATGTGATATGATCATCTTCCATGTCCTCTTGTTGAAAGGACCTTTCTAAAACATCACCACCACAAAGCTCACAAGGCTTCCCAAAATACATTTGCATCCTGTTAATATGGGGTGCTATTGTTACGAATAAAACTACTCCTATTAATAAAGCTAAGCTCAGGAAGAAGAACTCGGAGGGTCATGCTTAGGTTGATGCTGATCATATCTTAAAAAATACTAAATTTGGTGGAAGGCATAAGGAGAGAAACTGGGAACCCAAATGTCCAACATTTAAAAAGGAGGAATAAAACTCTCCTTGTAAAGCCACAGAGATTCTAGATGYTCCCTTTCTGTGAAAATCACACGTAGTACAGAATTTATACACTTGGTTGCCAGTGCTGCCTAACAGTAAGCTCTATATCTCAGCCAAATGTGGGGCCTTCCAAATATCATAGGGACAGTTTCAGAAATATTACAAAGGTAATATTTTTTTTTCCCATGGTCTGCTAGTTTCATATTTACAAATCATCTGTGCCAATGGCAAAAAGAAGTAGGGTCATATTTTCAGGCACAGCAGCTACTCAGAAGAGAACGCTTCCAAGCATCTAATTATATTAAACATTAGGAAAAAATTAGACACAACAACARCAAAACTAATATCTATTCAACCAGAAAAGAAAATCTCAAGAACAGTAAAGATATTCACAAATCTTTTCGTTGGCAAACTCCATGCCAAAACTTGAAGACTTCCTACCATGAGAACTCTATGCTAAATTCCTTCTGCAGTGCATTTCTCTCAATTTAGTTAGTGCAGAGTTTTTAAAGCAAACAAAAGAATTTTAGATTTTGATAGATTTTTCAGGAAGGTTTTCCAAGAAAATTCACCTAAACTTTTTCAGCTACATGACATCCTCAAATATATATATATATAATCCCTTGTTGAGCTACTAACTCCATTTTTACTTCTGTTTGGATGAAGATGCAACCAAGGAATAAAATCCATAAAATCCGTAATTAAACTCCATTTTATCTGGAGTTCCTATTTATTCCATGTGAGTTGAATACAGTAAGTTCCAACTTTTCATACAAAATATTTTGTCTTGATTTTATCTTTCTGATTAATCAAAAAACTTAAATTTTTCAAGTTTTTCATAGCTATGTAAGGTTTTGGGGGGGCTACATTTTCCTAGAGGTACAACCACTGCCCTTTACTCTAACAAAAGTTTTCACAATATTTTTATGTTTTAATTAATCTTTGCACCACTTCTTAACACTGTTTAAAATCTCCTGAAAGGAAATCTCATAAGAACACAGGTGTAACAGTTGAATGGAAATGAACAGCAATTATAAGAAATCTGGCATGTAGAAGTGAATTTTAGAGTACATATTCCAAGCCACAAAAGAACATGCAACTATAATTTCATTGAACAGAGATTTTGAACTGCAGCTTATTGTTATAGCTAAATGTTTATAATTGCAAAACTTGTATAAAGAATGAAAAATTGAAACAGAGGACAAGTATTTGAAAATACAAAAACAAAGTACTAGAGGACTTTCCAAAGTCCCCTAAAAGATAACTATGGGAGCTGTAGACAGTTGCCCAAAATCACTATGAAGAATAAAGATGATTTGCAATTTAGAACTTTCTTTGCTGCATGAAAACTAGTGTCTTCTCTAAGCTGAGACACACTCTCCTAAATTTTCTGAATTATGACATTCTCCTGACATATGAGAGCTATTATTCATAGCTAACAATGCTTCTGTAAAAAGTGGTGGAGTGAATGTGTTTAAAAACAGAAGAAATAATGCTGCTTTACTTTTTTCTTTTTCTAAAAAGATAGGAATAATATTGAAAGTTTATGCAAAAGAGAGACACTATTCTTTCCAAAGAAGAAAATCTGCCCTTATTTGGGCATGAAACCAAAACTGATCGAGATTATTAAAAGAATAAAACCCAGTTTGGTTTTGTTTCCAATGTGGCAAACTAGTTCCAACGTTGTAATTTTATATAGATAAAGTAAGTCAGATTTCTGTGGGAGGAAAAAGCGTTCCTTTTGTCTTTGAACATCCRTCAAAGAAAATCACAAATGGTGAGGTTTCATTTGTTATTGAACTAATTTTTCTTTTGTTTGGAATAATTTGAGCCTTGCCTTACATATTTCGGATAACTTAACAATGTTTTTATTTACCTTAAAAATGAAGGCATTTCACTGCCTTTTGAGACAGTCTGATAAACAAATCTAGTTTTACCTTGCTTGACAAAGACTTCTTAACTGTGAGCTCATTTACAAGATTAAGTTGTCATGAAATTCAAACGTGTCAATAAAAATATCATTTCTTGTACATATATCAAAGAATCAAAAGGAAAAGCACTAAAACATCAAAATATTTGATGCCAGTTCATTTGCTAGTAGCGTACCAATGTAAGGTACTCATGTGTGACTAGCTCAAAAGTCATGCGTTACCGTAGACTCATGGTATTAGCAGGTRTGAATGTCTGAGGACAAACTGGGTATTAATATATTAGCCACAGAAGTCCAAAAGACTGGGATTCTTTAAAAAAGAAATGTGTTTTACTAGCAGTGGAAAGTCAGTGCTTTGCAAAATGCAGGATTTTCTGAGAGTTATTATAGAGGAATAGGAGAGAAAAGAAATCAAAATGAYAAAACAGAGATCAATCATTTTTGTTAATACCAGTCATAGACACTAGATGGGGATGGAGRTCAAAATATAAAAATTGCTTGAAAAATTTATTCACCAAAAACCTAGGTGATACTCTATGTAAGGAAAGGGCTAGGACTGACTAAGTTCTGCATGATTTCCACTGACTTGCTATTCATATCTAGATATACTCTGTGGAGGGCTGGTAAAGTTGAACAATAATTTTCTTTAATTATATGTCCTCCATTTTGTTCACTCATTCCACATATGAAGGAGGAAACTAAAAAAAGAGACAAACAAAAAACACTAAGCAGTGTCAATGAAACCATATCCTAAATGGAGAATTCGTTTTTAAGAAATCTAGTCTTTCAACAGCAACTCTCCACAATTTTTTTAAAAGAAGTCCTCTGCTTGCCTAAGAAGCTTGAGATTCTTTTCTTTTTTCTTTTTCTTTTTTTTTTTTAAGATAGTATTATCTCAAGCCAATATTCTCACACTTGTGACTTAAGGAGTAAAAATAACTTCGAAGCAAGCAAGCTAGAAAGCTATATAAATGGCTATGTAAAGAGAATGAGGGGCTTGTCACAGAAGTAGGTACTCATTTGGCTACTTTTTGAAAAGATTCAAATGATTAAAAATGGTTTTCCCTATACTTTCCATGATCTAGATGCGTGATCTCATATCAGGTCAACCGCCTGAAACAAAAGCAATGCAGAGAAGGCAAGGCAATTGTTTTATTTGATAAGCTTAAAACCCTATTAAGATGGTGAGCACAACAGCCACTGCAATGATGAAATGCTGCAAGTGAATCGAACCACATCCCCCGGTTCGGGAAACACTTTGCATTTTTGGAACAGGTGGAGACAAAATTTTGAGGTGGACCAACAAGAGTATCAATAACTCCATAGTGCTTAGCCTCTGTGCAGAAGACATTTGTCAGGTCATTGTTCGATATTCAGAATTTTTGTGGTGGAACCTGCTTGGTGCAGCTCCCCTTCTCCATGCTTCCCAGCTATGTCACAACAGTTGGGCCACACAGCGACCCATGGAAAAGGTGACATAGGTTAAAAGTTACCTTGAGGAGAACCTGAGGTACATAAAACAGCACTGCTGCCAGAAACTTAAGCATGTATTAAAGTCTATGGAAAGAGCTAAGGATATGATGTATCAACAGACTTGAGACATAGAGTAGATAAAATCTTTCTAAAATATCTTCTAGGACTGCAAAATCTTGAAACTTATTTTCTTACYATGAAAAGTGAGAAGACAAAAAAACATAAAAAGATGGCAGCTGCAGAAAACCCAAAGCCGTTCACCATAGCATTATGGCAAAATTCTTCGAAGGGAAATTTGCAAGAAAATGATGACAAATGATTTGTCATGAGCAGAACTTACCTAAATCACATAGCAGTAGGCTAGAAAAAACAGAGAGGGATTTTATTCTGTGGTATGCTTTAGCTCTCAAATATCAGGACATTTTCTTCTGTTTCAGCAGACAAATTAACATTCATCTGGTTCAATCTCCACTATTTATTTTTAWTTTTATATCAGCTTTCCAAGTAGTGGTAAACCTCATGAAAGATTGAAATCTTTAGATATTTTAATATGAAGAATAATTGATACTAAAAGATACAGTAGAATGTGTCTTGTTCTAAATGTCTGTATGAGAAAGTGTTTTAATATTCTCTTTTCCTAGTTCCATTCAGATTGGTGTTCTTCAGATTGTTGCAATATATTATGTTCATTAATAGTGCAAATGCACATGAAAGAATATTTTTCCAAGCATAGATAGACTTGGAGAGATTTCACAAGCCTGCTAAATAGATTTGTTATTTGCTAAGAGAATGGGTATTTTTTTAAATAAAGTTTTTTCCTTTGTACATGCCTGTAAATACAGGCATATACGACTGTGGCTCTGTCTTAGAACAATGAGAAAAAGAACCAGCACAGATAAAGGACATCAGGATAAGTATCCAGATTCCAACTGCACGTTCAAAGTTTTCCTAAATATTGCACATTTCTGATTCTGGACAACTAGACTGAAAATCTTGCACAAATCTTTCCTTTCCCAAGACAAATTTCTGTAAGCTCTGCAAGTAGTCCCAGAAAGAAGTACTTCAACAATTCCCTCCTCCTCCTCCCCTCCGTGAGCGCTGCTCATTCTTAATTCAATCCTACTCTATGAAAAACAGAAAATAGGAACTGTGCTGCCACCACCAGAATCAAGCTGAACAACATTAAGGTTTAACAGATTTTCCATTGGTAAGAGCAGTTTCTGAGGGCTCTTATTAGTTTAGTGTATATGTGAAAATACAGCAAAAGACTGACAGTTATTCAGCACGAAAAGATCAACACTTGGGAAGTTTTTATGTAGATAGCACAGCAGTTTTTCACAGCTTTAAATATGAGCAGTAGCAACAATATAATTATGACCCCAAGAGGAAAGACATCCTGCTTTTTCAGAGGAGAGCTGCTATCATTCCCAGAATTGCTTCTCATTCCCCCATGGAGGTTAGGGTAATATTCATTTCTGTTTAATAAATTTTCCATTTTGTTTGCATTTTTCAAAAGCTGTTGGCACCAGCTGGCATAGTTGCATCAACTTGACTGGAAGGTTTGTGTATTCGTGTAAGCTGCAGTTTCTGTGCATTGTTAGCAGCAGCTTGGCTTAGCTTCAGCCTGCTAGTTGGCATTGCTTATCAACAGCTTGATTGCTCTAGGATGACGTTTTTCCGAGAATTACATTTACTATGATGTACTATTTACTATTGTTTACTTTTAGTGAATGTGAATTAATTAGGTCACAAAATTCAGACTCATCTTAAGTACGAAAATATCTCATATTTCATAAAATCAACCCTTAAGCAGCTCTTTAGGAACTAAATTATAAGATTTTTTTTTYTYCAGATTTCACAGTTCTCACCTGTGAAGAACTTCTTTTTATATAGATAGCAGAGCAGTTTTTCGCAGCTTTAAATATGAGCAGCAGCAACAATATAATTATGACTCCAAGTGGAAGCACATTCTGCTTTACTCTTTACTTGAAAACCACTGGTCAAGGGACTGTTTTCAAACTTTGAAACGTCAAGATTGCCATTAAAAGAAAAATTTCCACTCTATACTGAGAATCTCTTCAAAAGATGGAAAAGAGAAACATATGCAACCCGACCAAACGATCCCTCTTCCTGTCTTGGAGCACGGATTCCATTCTGCAGCTGAAAATCTTTTCCTCATAAATGTTGCATCAAAAGCTGGGAAGCTGCTACAAAAAACGTTCCGGTTCCAGCTAAGAATATGCTTCAGTATGAAAGCGACTCATCAGAAAATTCCCTGTCTAGTTCTCTCGGACATCTAACGTATAGGTCGCTCGCTGGCTAAATCACTCCTTTGAACGTGCACACGGTTCTTATTGCATCACTGATTTTCTGTCCTTCAGTAAAACCTGCATGTCTTAGTCCTGCTTGTCAATTTGAACCCAGAACTGGCATCAATGGCAGCTCTAATTTCAATACCTATATAGTAATCAAGGGAGAATTTGAAGCTAGAGCTCATTTTATGCACCCCTACAATCCTTTTCTCAGTTTCAGAACTTCCACCTATGTAGTGGAAACCTCTCCACGGGGTATATCCATTCCAAAGTTAGTCTTTTATATCCAGATCGCTATCTTTTAAATGCACAAAAGTCCCTGAAACCTGTCAGCTTTAAGGAAGCAGCTGCGCTGGTTCAGACCAACACACTATCACCATGGAGTCAAGAAATATCACTTAAAATGAGACAACGGGTTTGATTCTTCTCACGGTCACACTGTCAAGAGTTGAGAGTAATGCCAGTGAAGCAAAGCTAGATTTATGTAAAACCAGGGAAGACTCAGCATCTTGATTTCCAGCTGAAGAAAAACAATTGAGAAAAGATGTTTTGACCATATTTTTCCTAAACTGGGGTAAGTCAGAGAAGCACCGTTGCAGTAAGAGATACAGACTGATTTACATCAGTGGAGGAGCTGGCGCAGATCACTCCATGTGTTAAACATTGTTAATTTTAAGCATTTTGCAGCTGTGCTTTTGCTCAGAAAACTCAGACATCAGCTGTTTTCCAGCAGCTTTGGCTGCTGCCCTTTACCATTTCCTGTGCCACTCAAGGCCAGTTGCTCACAGATCAAGGGAAAAACATTCAGGATCTAAAATTAGAGCATTTCCCTAAAGACAGCAGAAACCTTTGAAATCATTTTCCCATAATAAGATGTGATGAAAATACTATTCCCATTYAGTTTACTCTCCAGCATTCACACTATTTCATCCTTTATTTTTCACATGCATTTGTAGAATTCTTCAGTGATGCTGTTTCAGATATTATAACGCATACTACCTGGGCTGAAAGATTCCCACTGACTTTAACAGGGTCCAAGTCTCACTCCTAATGCAAATTAACTGCAGTTGAGTTACTCTAATAAACTACGACTGTATCACATCCAAGTTGTCTGTCACTGACAGCTATCTACTCAAAAATCATGTAAACAGCCTTTACCTTCAACATTTTTTTTTTCCAAAGAGACTACCTAGGACTTAAAAATTTATAATTTTTAAGGCAAGGGGGAGGAGAGACATCTTCATCCAACAGCTGCCTTTCATAGGGCGACAAGAGCCACTTCCTACGCAGCAGATCTCCTCCCGCCCTGGGCCGCGGAGCCGCTTGCCTTTAAGCGACTGATCGCACAACGTTCACCAGGATCTGCTCTCGCGGCGCTGTCTGTGCTAATAATTTATTACTCCAATGACACTGTTTAACAGTTACTTGGAAACCAACCGTATCTGCTTTATACCCAATTATTTGCTTATTCCTGAGGCTTCTTCTSCTGGGGTGAGTGTAATTTTAGTCCTCGGGGTTCACCTCCAAAACCCCTTTAGTCAACAAAAAAGGTCCCCAGTAACTACAATGGGTTCAAGCTCCCCTGGCRCCACCAGCCCTTCCCAGGACAAACCCTGGGAAGCACAGCTGTGGGTCTCTCCTTCACCCTCCAGCCAGAGAGAGCTGGTCAAGCTCACCTTATCTCAGAGTGATGGGTCTAGAAGCAGGGGAAAAAAAAAACCTCACAGAATAGGTAGCAGGCGCRAGACACAAGCTCAGCATTAACCAGAGCCTGAGGCAGGTATCAAAAGCAGCGGGGCTACGAGCGCTGCTGGGGCTCAGCCATACGTGGGCCCCTCTTTTACAAGAGCCACAYTCATGGGCACATTCCCTGACTGCTGCCGGGAGACACCATTGCTCCTCGGTGACACAGTGTAACACGTGGAGTTACTCACGGAGAGGCTAGAAGATGCAAGGTCTCCTCACTAGCAACCATCCAAGAAGGAAGCTTGTGGCTCCTTGCAGCRGGAAGATGTCTATAAGCCATTAGGCATCACTGGCTACCACTATAGGACAATATGAGCATCGAAGTCAAGACCAAATGGGCAGACAGACTAAAATASCACTTCTATGCTTTGAACGATCCCTTTAGGTCAGTAACGTGATGCTTTATTGAGGCTCTGTAGGAAACAATGTCACACTGTTGCTTAGAGAGTCCTTGTTCTGAGAACCTCTCTGTGCCTTTTAAGTCCACTTCAATTCTCTAGTACTAATGCCATTTTTTAAAACAACAACAACAACAACAACAAAAAGGCAAGCAAGTAAACAGGCAAAAATAACTTTTGCAATGTTGCACTGAGGAACACATGATGTGAATGTGAGGCCATTCCCTGGAAACTTATTAATTCACAGAAAATTCAAATTTGACTTGATTCAACTGTAGCACAAATCAGAGGCCTTATAAAAAAAATAGATTTTTTCTTAGTTCAAATTCAAGCCATTTGTATCAAAAAGCTCTAACATATGTAAATATATATGCATAAGCAATTTGGAGACCACTCCGTATGTGCAAGGTAAGGGGTTGGTTTTGTATATGTTCTTGATAAATGARAGAGAATTATTCATTTATCTTTGGCCAGTTTCCCAAATACTTCACGCAAAGTCCTAAGTCTTCCCAGTGAGTTGAAAGCAAATTGCACAGTTGATGAATACCATACGTCCCTGTAAGTTATACTGATGTATCTTTGCTTGCACTGTGTGAACAACTTTTCTCTGAAAGTCCCTTAGCAGGAAATTCTGACTACAGCCCTGAACACCCTTTTCCTCAACTTAAATGTTAACAATTTCCCAATTAATTGATCAAATCTTTTCACAGTTATAGATTACATTTTTGTCATTTCATTCTGTAAAATAACAGAAGAGTCAATTTGGACTGTTTTTGTTTTTAAATGACAAGCCTGCCAGGACAGCATGCCAAGATGGGCCCTGTTTCTTTTGTTGATAGTGTTAAGCATAGTACTATAGAATATTACACTATTGACAGAACTGAAGAGTTGTGTACATAGATATTAAATTTACGTTAATACGAATTAATATACTACCTCTGTATACAAACATTAAAATCTTGGGTAATGCCTTAATTATAACTTTACAAAAGCAATAATCAAAGTAATCAAAAATTTTTGTAGTAYATAGAAGGCAAAGCTTGGTGAAACACCTTAAGCCTCCTCTGTGCCTCACCARTAGTTCAAAACTGATAGAAAGACTAAACATTTAACACATTTTCAGTGTTCTATGAAATGTATATTTTAAGGTCTAGGTTCAGTGCATTACTATTTAGTTGCAAGTGGCCCTTAGAAAAGTGAAGCTTTCAGATACCATCTATAAAAATTTTCAGGAAAAAAAAAATCTTACAACTGCTAATACAAAAGCATAGAAAGTCTTGTTAATGATGTTCTCCAATTTTGCAAGACCAATAGATAATAAATGACTACATTAACATAATAACAACAGAAACAAACCCCTCTGCTCGGACTTTATCTGCCTACAACAGGCAGATCACTCTATAAAAAGGAAGCCTTTAGAACTACTTCCAACTCTGTACAATATGTTGAAATCAAAATTTTTTTTAAAAAAAAAACAAAATGGACAGGAGAAAGGCAGATTTTTTTTTCTAGAAAGAGAAAAGGAACTTAAAAAAAAACCCCTTTTCATGGCATTATCTAGGAACAAATATATAAGCAGATGTTCTTTCTGTTACAATTCAGTATATGAATTTAACATATTATTTAACTTTTTATAGGAGCAAAAATCATTTTTTCTAGCTTTTTTTTTCCCCATATTGACCACKGATGTTAGTGTGCACACAAAACATGTCAAAACTGTTTTGATTACATTCAAAACAATCTTTGAGAAAACATTGTTTCTCTCAAAAACCTGCCTTGCCTGAACATTACCTTCTCCTTCAAACATCTCTGTATGCTCAGATGAAAAGCCATGGATTCAGCTGGCACTATTGCTGCAACAAAATGATCACAACTTCACCGTAGGACCTCAGAGCTGTTGGTTGGAGCACCTACTTTTGACAGCTGGGTTTACAACCTGCACTTCAATTATTATGGGGGGGGGGGGACTTTCAACTGCTTTGATGCAGTTATTTAGCATGAGGAATTACTTGGTTCATTTTGGATCCTCTCTCCAGGAGATACAACTCTTATATGAATACAGAAACATGGAAAAACCAAACTACATGTTGATTAGCAATCCTCAAAAAATTCATATGAGAAGAAAATTCAGTTTGTGTAAGTACATGTCTATTTATGGATTTATCTTGAAACTCAATTTTAGAAGAAAAAAGAATTGTTTCAACTGCCCCTAAAGCTGTATGACTCCCCAGAACCAAAAAATGGAGAAGAGTCATTTTTGATTTTAGTAGTAAGACATTTACTGGACCTAATATACACATTGAGAAGGAGAAAATATTTATGATTACATTCAAAAAGATACAAATTTAAAACACTGATATATGATGAGTTAAGTGTACAAAAACTATTTAAAAATTCTGTATACCTTTTTTTCCTGTGTGAAGATTGTCCTTACAAAAGCTGTTTCATCTAGCGATGGTTAGGACAACTGCACTTCTACAGGCACTATAAAAGTTATTAATTAATTAATATTTGTTGCAATTTAATTGGAAGAAAAAAGCTGAGTTCTACCTTCGCATGGCCATGTTGTAGTCTGGATAAATAGTTCCAAGCCCAGACAAAAACACCAAATGAGCATGCGTGTGACTCAGCTATTACAGTGACAACCATTCAAAGTATTCAAATGCTATTTGGGAGCACCCTGTGCTCCCTGCGATCTTACAGTCCCAAAGTTTATTGCCTAAGTTATGAGTCTATGAAAATTAACTAACTTCTACTCATGCAGTGCTCTTTAGGGTTGGTACAAAGTTCCAAACGAAAATAGAGGGTGAAGAGCTCAGCAAGGTATACTCAAAAGAGTCAACAATCATTTTACTTAGCTCTTTTGTCACTGCTAGTTCTCCTGAATTTTAAGCATCAGTTTCAATAATGCATCTCGTTTCTGGAAACAAATGGCTATCCTAGATGCTCAGCCTGCAGTAAAATTCATTTTCTGTTTCCCAAGACGGCAGCAAAAGTTGTTGCTAGATTCAGACTGTACCTGCAGGAACACTGGGCGTTTTGTAATGAATCCAACTTTCATATGCTCTGCTATGGGGGTGGGGGAAGGGTRTAAATTTGTTTTTGTTTGTTTTAATTCAGTGTTGCCAGTGCTCTGKAATCACTTCAATACAGAAATTCACTTCCTGTCTCCCTTTCTAGCTGCATCAGTTTTCAGAGTGCTCTAGAGGTAACTTTCATTGTTTCTCTAAAAGGCAGAGAAAGGCATTATTTCATACTGTTTTTAGTTAAAAATAGCTGAACAGGGTTTACCTAGCATTTCCAAAATATTTCTCTTTTGGAAAAGACTAAATCCAATCTTTCCAGTTCAAAATATCTAAGTATAAGGACTTAAAGTGGAAAATCTTATTTGTAGCATTTTGGTGGGAACAACTATGATTGCTACCATAATAAGATTCTGAAGAAATAGTACAAAAACATGACAAACTTACTCAGAGATCCTTCACTGAATTAATAAGTCTGAAAAAAACAGCTTGTGTGGACTTTTCATTAGCAATAATCAGGAAATTGGATTTAGCAGATGAATAAAGTGAATTATCAGTTACAAATTCATAGGAAGATTGAGTTGAGTATATGAATAAATTAAATGTATTAATATACTCTAAATATTCCTTAATGTTCAAACGTTCAACATACATCATACATCACTCCAAAACAAGTAAATATGATGTACAATCCCATGTCAAATTTGTATATTAAATATAAAACAGAGACAAGACTCTTCTTTCCTTTTTTTGTTAAATGCATTTTGGAAATTACATGAAATACAGAATCACTGGTCAAATGTCACTCAGTACATGCAAAAAAAGCTGCTGGATATTTTTGATTTATCTAATCCAGATGCTTATATTTTAAATACAGAGGTTATGTTAAACAGATACTGAAATGTATCTAGTTTTCTTGCCAAAATTAAGAATACAAACACAGAGACAGTAGATGCATGAATTTCTGCTCAGAGAYGACAGACTGCAACAGCCAGAGATGGCAACACGCTGCTTTTGAACTCTTCAGGAAACATGGAGAAAATACTAGTTCTGATTAACTGCCATTAGGTTCAACTTCAGAAAGCTGAAATATATACCAATTCCAAGAAAAGGCAAGATTGTAACAAAGAATGACAAAGTTTCAACAAGTACGGTGCCTGACATTTCAAGCTTTAAAAACGAGCCTGCCTCTTATTTACTGCACGGTAGGACAGGTCTACCCAGAGAGTCCAGCTACCACGGGTGAGTGCCCAACCCACTCTTAACTAATCCCTATGCTTTTTTTTTTTTTTTTTTTTTTTTTTTT
>NW_028186360.1:439404-459290 GCF_003343005.1 Rhea americana | reverse complement strand
CAAATGGGTAGAGGAGATTCTTCTGCAGCTCAAWCAGCGTCTAAAATTGTGCAGATGCTCTACAGGAACAGGTCTAATCATCCACCCCGCTAAAGAGGCGACTAAATACCTCACTTTTCTACTGCTCCTGTGCCCCRAATATGAAACATGTAAGGACTGTTCTCCCCCTCTCTTAGCGCAGGATGAGCATAAACAGCAAAACGAGCAAGTCTGAGGCGAACTGTCGTGACAAGGGCAGCACACTACATGCATACTCATGTCTGAACATACCCAAGTTACTTTAGGTTACACAGAAAACTGTGCAAGTATAGAGTCTCTAAAGCCCCATACCCAATATAATTTTATTTGGGCCTACTGTAGTACTGGATTTTTTTTTTTTTAATAAAGGACACCACTATAGTAGATAGTGCATAAACGAAACTATTACTAGGCCAACTAGGTTTCATATTAGAGAATGCATTTCTTCTCTCTTTCCGTAAGATTAACCCAGCCTTATTATTATTTGCAGTAAGACAAATTATACATTTCAGTAAAACCTACAAAAATGCATATAAATCATATTTTCAAGTAAGATTAGTCCACTCTTATTACAATTTTCAAACAACAGCATTTTGTCTCCTTCTTTTCTTAAGGAGACAAAATATTCAGGCCAACCTGATCTTTCAGGAATAAAGTTCCAGATCTGTGTGGAAGTCACCAAGAAAATATTTCGCTTTTCAGAGTGATGGTCCAACTGTCTTTGGGGAACTGGAGCTATTACAAGAAGTCACACTACCAGGTATTCATCTGGAAAAGAATGAAAAGGCAAAAGTCCAACAGCTCCATTTATCTGTGGATATCTTCCCTTCTTTTCAATAACATGTTATCTTCTGTGCTGCTTCTACAGTGAAAATAATAGTGTTTTGTTTTGAGTTTAAATGGGCCTAGAACAACTAGGATAAAAAAAAAAAATCCTAAGTGGCAAGCAACACTAACACCTACTTTTAAGAAAATGTGAAATAATTGTTTCATCTTAATAGTATTTATTCTTACAAAATGAACAGGTGATTAGAAGCAGATATTGATTTACGTAACCAACATAAAATACAATTCAATTGAAAGTAATCTTGCTTTCTTTGACATCTGTTACAACATGTCATTTTGCCAGTTGGCAACACGCACTGTTGGATGTTTGCAAAATTAATGATTGCTCTTACTCTTTCAATAGATACAGAAATTGGTTAGTATACTGTACAAATTAAAGTAAGATATGGTGGCATATTTGCTGAGAAAAAGATCCCATGCTGAAACTTCTATCATTAGTGATAAATTGGACCTGAAAAATGAGTCGGACTATTATTTCATGCATTACCTTAACGTTTTTCTCAAACTACCTAAAACTTGCTAAACAAATGTTTGAGATGATTAACTTTTCATTCCTGTTAAAAAAATAAAACCCCCCCCAAAAAAAAACAAAAAAAAAAACAAAAAACAGGCCTATGTTAAGAGCAGTTTCCTACTTTTTATAGGGCTCCCAAAAGCCCGCTAAAGGTGCTAACTCTCTTGGCACTTTTTGATCAGAGAATTGAAATCAGCAGCTCATTAAAGTTGCACCATTTACTCCAGTGCCCTCTTTCGAGCTCTCAGCCCACTGGTGTGCTACAAATAAAGCTTTAACAAGGTTAAAGTGGCAATGCAGAACTCATTTGCCACATTGCTAAATGGGCTGAGAACTTGTTCCAAACATGAGGTAAGGGAGAGGAGAGGAGAGGAGAAAGAAAAGATGGTTTTTTTTCCCCCCCAAGAGAAACAGTTTCCTTTAATCCATTTACCAAAAAAAAAAAAAAAAAAAAAAAGTAGTCACATTTGGTTTTGCATTTGAAAATCTCCCCTTTAAACACTTGCCAAGTAGCAAGTGATCATTTTATCCCAAGCCAGCATAAACATTTCTCCAAAGCCAAGCAGACTTTGCAGGTTTACATCTTGTAAAATTACAGAATATATTCCAGCTGGAGGTCTTCCATGCACGCTAATCAATCAAAAATGAAAGAGGTGAAAAAAGGTCTTACTTCCATTTTGACTATCAAAGGGAACCTTTCTTAATGTCTACCTTCCATTGCAGCTAAGAAAAACGGCTAGAAGTGTGGTGACCACTAGAAGTTTCTTCAGCTGAAGTAAATGACAAAATTCCTACACCTGCACTAGGATTGTAATTAAATTCAAATAGAAATACCCAGAATAATTCAATGATGTCTTCTATATGTAGACCCTCGAGGTTTTTGGAAGTTGATGAGAAAAGAATTAAATGCTTGGGGGGAGGAGAGTAAACATGTTGCATTAAAAGGGGAAACATTTCAGTTCCTCCCAGAGCTCATATTCATTTGTTGTCTGAGTGAAATACATTCCATATATGCTGTGCCTGTCTGGATGAATTTCAATGCAGAAAGAGTTGTCTCTCTTAGGATTCATTTTATTGCTTACCTTCCTTGTACCTACCCATGTATATTAGCTTCTCTTACTGTTTCAAATATAAAATTGCACAAATTTGGCGCAGTATCAAAACTAACGTTAGCCCAAGTTATGGTTAAGATTCACATTTATCCAACAACCTGGGGAACATCTTGGCCAAGAGCAGCTTGCATTTTAATGAGCAATTACTGCTGCTCCACTCTTTTAACTCAGGTATTTGTATTTTAATCACTACCACCCCAAAAGTGTTTTGTTTCTCTGAAACCATCAGCTGTCCCAGATTCCATGCCAGAATCCTGATTATTAGTTCACCTTAAGGAGAAGTTTCCTCTTCCCGTACAAAGTGGAAAATACAGCCTCTTTCTCAGTTTTGGGATACATCATTAGAAAGAGTAAGAAAGCTAGATTTGTATATGCCTATCCAAGAGATAGCACTAAAATGTTTGACAGTGCCATTTTATTTCAGTGTAGTTTCTTTTAAATTTAAGCCAAAATTAAAGTCATTTGTGTTTACAAGTGCAAAAATCTCTTAAACTGAAAGTGTCTGTACTGGCAAGGTAATCCATACCACGAAAAAGATTTTGCTTCACTTTGCAAGTCTTGCAGAACCATCTAATAAGAGGAGATTCCTTTGTACAAAGCAGCAAACTGGGTGTCCACGTACTGCAGACAGGTAGCAAAAGCTTCAGGCATTTGGAAATGATTATTGTCTGACTTTTTAAACAATAGTCTTTGTCAAATGCTTTTTTCTTTCAAAAAAAAAAAAGATAAAGCGTGTTGTTTTTCTTGCTTGAATCTGATATTTCAAACCTTCTATTAAATCTGGAGGGCTATACATGTATCTTTTGTAATACAGAAAAACATATGTTCACATATGTTTTATACTCATTTGATCCAGAGACTCAATATTACTGTACAACCACACTGGTGTTTCTATGATGGTTGGACATCTTTTTGTTAGAAGAGTCCCATTTTACTATACCAGCTCTGCACAAAGTTAGACAGACGTGTATGGTTATCTCCTTTTTATTTCTGAGCTCACAAAACTTACGTGGTCATAATATTTACATATTTTTTTCATAAATAATCAGAATGAGGGGCTTATGAATTAAGTTGCACCCAGCGCTGGCAGAAATCACGTGCACAACTACAAGGCTTGTAATGTAGGAAAATTAGAACCATTCTAAACTCAGCTCTGTGTGATTTAAAACTAGCAGAAGTAAATCATATTGTCATTTGTTTTACTTCAAAATCAAGTCTCTGCTGTTGAGTAAAACTGATATTTCTTGGGTTTTGACAGAAAAGATATCTGGAGTTTGTAACTTGCAAGTTTTCGTCTCCATCTTAAACTTGTTCCAGATAGTTTCTTGACGCAGCATTCATCAGCTCCTAAGTTACTATTCAGTGTATTCAGCTGCTAACCTTTGAGCATCTAGTTTAGTTAGAAAGCCTAGGCTCCATTCTCAGTCACTCCGAGGGATAATAAAAGAGCAGCAAAATATTATACAATATTAAATAAGATAACGTAGAAGTTTATCATAAGGTAGCACACAGTAGAAAGCCTCCTCAAAACATCCCGCTCTGTTCTGAGTCCCAGTCCCCCAAAGCAGGACTCCTGCGGCTGTCTGTCCATCCTCGCTTGCCCCTCTGAAGAACAGGGCAGACAGCACAAGCATCACAAGTGACGACTTTGGTTTTATGAGGGTGCAATAACCAGCAGCTGAGTCAGGGCTCTGGTCAGATAAATGATCAAAGGTAGATCTAGTAAAGGACAGGAGACTACAGCTGTTCATGGGGTCCCACTCCATGAGGTTATCATTGCTGGGGGACAAGAGGGGCACCATGACCAACGCTCTGCTGCTCCACACTATAGGCACGCGTTTAATTCACACCCATTTTCTTCAGTCATTTAAAAGCCAGTGTGTGCAGCTCAGGTCACTGGAGTGACTCTCTGAGGCTGGCAGCCCTTCCTCCCTCTGTAACACCCTCTGGCAGAGGAGTGAGGTATAAAGCCATGGGCCATAACACCTTAAGTCACCAAAGCTAGAGTTCATCTCTCCAATCCTCTTACCAACACAAATTCTGACATTTTATCCTGTGTGGTTGCTATTAATACCAGTAAGAAGGGAGAAGTTTTTCCTTACATCTTCCAAAGGGCAGTGACAAATTCAGATCTGGCTCTGCAGTTCACCCAGGAGCTTGACTGTACAGAACAGCTATTTGTAGGAGAAAAAAAACAAGAAAAATACTTTTGCTTTATGTAAATCTCTTCCCATGCTATGAGGAAGCTCACTTCTTTTTTTCCGTGACCATTGAGTTCCTCCAGTATCTATTCCCTCTTACTGAAAGCTCTGGGGCTCTCAGCACGTCACTCAAACTCTGTTTTGGACCTAGTATTCTTGCCTGACAAGAACACCACCTTCCATTTAATTTCTTCCTATAGCATCATGGTTTTCTCCTATTTGTATGAAACAAACAAAAATATATAAATCATGAGAGAATTCAGCAACTGTCAATCTTTGTGTTCTGTTAAGATTTGTTTTTATTACAGGCCTTTAGTTTTTTAATGTTTTACTTATTCTTTCCCACTGCTTTCAAGGAAACAGCCCTTTTATATTCCTGCTTCTTGTTCCTATCCTGCCTTCTGTTCACAATGCAGAGACCATATCTGTGCATAACACTCTACTTTTGCCTTCTACAGTTCATTCACTCTGCAGAAAATCCTTGAACCACAGTGCATAATTTGTAAGATGATCCCTGAGGGAACATCTTGCACAGAAACAAAATTGAACTTACATTATTGTGCTAATTAATGGGTTTAACATGAAAATTGCAGAGTCCAAAGCCACTGTATGGGTGAGCCTCATTAAGATACAGCATTCCTTATTAATTGTTGAATTAATTGAATTCAGATTGAAGGATGAATCACTTTCTAGGCCAGAATGGAGAATTCCCAGGAAAAATTAGATAACGAGGTAGAAAAAAACAACATGATTAGTTTATTTAGGTTATATCCTTATCATTTTTGTTTGCCTGTGTCATTGGTGAAGGGAAAATATTGGAAGGACATTCAAGCAAACAGTGAAGATTAAGAAAGCCAATCATCAGTTCCACGTTTTGCAGTAGGAAAAGACATTGTGTGTGCATATCAACACCAGCTTTGAAAACTGGGTATTTCCAACGGACTATACATCAAAACTTATCTTTAGAAATTTTTCCCAACTATTTTTTTTAATCGTGAATGAACTCAGAAAGCAAGTTGATCCAGTTTGTATGAAATGAAATAAAAATCTTAATTTTTATAAATTACCTGAGATGGATTCTTCCCTAGCTTTATATAGTAATTTAATCAATTACAATCCACAATGGATGAGCCTGCAACAGGGTGCTCCGTTAGCTTGGATTGCTGCAGCGTCGCGGTTGTTAGCATCCATATCAACCGGACACAGCAACTTCAGAAATAAGACCTCATATTGCAGTCATTCCTGTAACAAAAATCTAGATTTAGCCTTAGAGCTGAATTTTAATGCTATCGTAATAGCAGGTTTGGGGAGTAAAGGCCATTTTTTCATTGTACATTGTAAAATTCTAAGTGCTTCCTTCTTTATAATCTTGGTCAATGAAAGGAAAACAAGGACTTGCAATAAACAGAAGTTGGGAAGAGCGTAAAAGACATGACCCACCTTTCACCAGAACAGGCTCAATGAACTAGGCCAGCTTCTTCCATTAATTACAAAGACATGTCTTAATAATCAAATTCAATATGGATTTTGGCAGTTGAAGAATAAAAATAGAGAGAAGGAACAAATATTTAGCGGAAAACAATTTAAATCCTAAAATACTAGCAGTCCCAAAAGTTATCCAACCCAACAACCAACAGAAGCCTTTCATTACAGGATATGTTTCAGGCTAATTCTCAGAGGCAGCCTCAAATTTCATAAGCCATCATAAAGCCAAGGCCCAACATACAGTTTTCTCTCCCTATTTAAAGCTAGGTTGTATTAAGGAAGATGTGGTTTCTTGTTCAGTTCCCTCATAGCAGTATTATCCATTAATCCATCTGATGCAGCCATTTGGAAACAAAATCCATCTCTGCTCTTGCCAGCTATGATATAGCAAAGCAAGCTCTTTCTCCTAAAGAAGATTTTAACTCCTTCCTACATAAACAACATAGTCCACCACCACAGTGGTTTCCTTTGCTCTTAAAATAATATTATGAGTAGCTTTACAAGTAAGCTGGAACAAGCAGAGAAAAAGATATTTCTGCTTTATCAAATTCATAGTTTAAGTATCAAAAATATTACTTGGAATAAATAAATGTTGCACTAGTTTTGTGGTCATACAGACCCCGGGAACCATCTAACCACAAAACATGATGTGTACTACAGTCCTAAGTACTGTATAAACATTTGTACAACTGTGAAGTTTTCCTCTGAAACAAAACAGAAAAATGAAATAGTTTAATAATTGAAATTTCCATTTGTGTCAAAAGGTGCATCCATTAATGCAGCAGAGGACTGCAGAATCAAGAAATTCAGTATTATCAATCCACCCTGGCGAGAATGCAATCCTTCACTATCTCATATCATTAAAACCCGCTGTCTGCTGCTTAGTTCATGTTCTTAGCACTCCTATACTGAAATTTTGGAGAGAGTACAGGCCACAGCTGTATCATCACCAGGAGAATCAGTTAATTACAGAGATAGCACAAGAAATGGTCTATTTTGAAACTCCCAGGCTCCAAACACCTGCAAAAGCTAAACACACATTTTCAGCTGTTTGGCACCAAAGCTGAACACCTCCAAACAGCTGTCAAACTGATCACCAAGCCTTAAAAATAAACATGCCTCAATCTTGCCATAAGCTAGTTCCTTAAAGATGTTGCATTTTATGAAAATAAAAGGCTACAAGTCGTTGTATTTAAATTTACTTTGGTTTTACTGTTACTGGCAAGTAGCAACAGTACTGCTGAAAATAAAAGTGATATGTTAATCTGAACAAAAGGCCATTTGAAAGACTGTTTTGGAACTAATTAGTAGGCTGAACCCAGAGAAAAAAAACACAGTGGAAGAGCATGGAGTCCAGACAACTTTCTTCTCTATTCAGAGCTGCAACCCAAATTCTGACTTGAATGCAATCTGAACCAGTGTTACCTAACTGCCACAGGGCAACATTTCTCAAATACCCACATCAGAAGAGAAATTCAGTGCTCAAGCTTAAAGAGTAAGTTTTCTTGCACCATCTAAAATATTATATGAATGTAATAGTTTTAATTTTAATAAGTATCTATAAACCTAATTATTGGAAGTGATTGTGAATTTCAGATAGGGTAGTCTGACCTATGTTGCAGGTGAACACGCTAACCTCTAGGCTAGAGAATCACCTGCCTCTAACTGAAGTTTGAGCACATTCACATAAATCACCATTTACTGATACAAGGAGACCGACTCTTTAATCTGAGCCATATAGAACAGGGAAATGCAAGTTTTAAATTCCTTTTTTTCCTCTGACTTGAATTGTAGCCTTGATCCTAGATTTTCCACATTCCAAGTACATGCAATAATCCTCTTCTCAACTGTGTCACATGTTCTGGAAGGTCTTGTTCTCATTTTGCATTTCTGCACCAGAACACGCATTGCCATTCAATGTTTATCTTTTCTTGGCCAAGTTCAATGCGGATTCCAGCACAGCCAGCKTATATGGACTAGACACAGGGGCTTACGGACAAACCTCAGGGTCAACAACTTATTCATGTGTCATGGGCGCAGAGATTCACTAGCCCTAACAGGCACGGACTCTGCTGTATATTCATGCTCAGTGGCCARCAGCTCAGGGGGACCTAACTCCTGACTGCACAGTAAGAAAGGATTCATCACATTAGCTGGAAAAAAATATATTTTTATATATCACTTAGTAGAGAGCAGGAAGAGAAATGGAGGTATAGGYAAGAGAGAACACTGCATTTTTTTTTTTAATTTTGTTTTACAGAACACCTACTCTTCACAAATAGCAAGCTCTGCCACTTAAATGTATCATTATTTTTCCCACTATTTTTCAAATATGATTAGATATTATTATATACATTACCTATGTGATTGCAAGATAAAGATGCAGCTACGAAATGTTATAACTGTTAAAGAAATATGTTTGGTCTCCTGAACAGTATTTCTGTGTTTGTTTTGAATTTATTACAGGATACTATATAACACTAAATAATGGCATGYAGAATAGGCCAGAAACAAACAGACAATAAATCAAGCTTCTCATTTGCCATTTTAAATTAAAAAAAATCATTTGAACAGGAAAACCAGAAAGTTAATTTCCTCATATAGTAATTTTCTAATCCATAAAATACTATTAAAAAAACTTCATTTCCCTCATGAGATTTTGTAGAAATTTATGAACAAATGAAATAGTCAACAGAAAACACCTCAAGGAGCACAAAAAGCTAGTCCATGTCAGAATTTTATTTGGCTATTGATTCTTGTGCAGTGACAGGTCATCTCTGAGCCACATGGAGAGATGRCCCTGCAAGCACACTGTATAAAGCAGGAGCAGATAAACTGCATAGATCTTGCAAATCGGGAAAAAAGGCTAGTATCCTCCTCCACCTCTAAGAAGATGCAAGACTACTATACAYGGGAATCTTTCATTTAAAAAAATAATACTGAAGTTCCAAGGCATATTGTAAACACTCATGTTTGAGAGCATAAAATAAACTTCATAAAGTTACTGTTAGTTTCTATAAATCTTTTGCCAGTTGCTACGTTGCTTACAATAGAGCACCTGTCTGCTTCTCTCAGGACCCAAACATGCAGCACATCCATTATTTTATCCATCATGGTTAAGTACTAATTAAGTAARCATACACGTTTATATTTATATGCACATGCATTGATGTATGCATTAGATGCATTGATACCCTATACAGAAGACAGAGAAGGAATCRTTTTTGCGTATGCACACAGTAGCAGAGGTGTTATGATGAGTTAGCTGAGGTTTAATGAATCTACCAGAGCCCACAGATCACTGCACTGTATTTCAGGGGCTTTGCATTCAGTGGCTTATTCACCATTGTGTCAAGCTTGATTGATTATAAATCAAAAAATCTTAATATTACAGAAAAGCGTGTATTAATGGATTCATAATAAAGCCTCTTCACAGCGCCAAGAAATACTGCTTTCACTAAGTACTACATTTTGGCTTGCACGAGGAGAGCAGCAATCTGTGTCTTGAGTTAATATCCATTTATTTGAGTAGTTGTAACAGACATGCATGTACCTGATCTCTCAGGAAAGAGACATTTTTCGGTAAGGCAAGGAAAACAATCACCTTACCCACAGAGCCTTGAAACTTGATTCTTCAACTGCAGTACTAAACATAAAGCTTATTAAGACAGTAAAATCAGACACTTGGGGGAGAAGCGCAGCAGCTCACCTGGTGCTCACCTGGTGCTCACCTGGCTGTCAGTAACGTGCAGTTGCTGCAGTAGCATCGGTGGCTTTTATTGAGCAATGTTTCTGATTATTCTATATGATTTTATGGGAGACTGAAATCTGTTACATCTGATTAATCCAAAGTTTAGGATACTGATGGTAAAAGATTTCTTCATTTTGATGATTCTAGGAGTCAACTATGCTTTGAAAGTGATTCTCCTTGAATTTAAGACTGCATTTGATGATGACTCCACCGCTTTATCTATGACACAAAGTCCTATAAARACACAGATCAGTGTAACTCCAAAGATGAGAAAATTTAAGGAAAAGGACATTGGAGAGATACACCCCATACATCCATAAAGCTGAATGAGGAGGATTTGCTTCCTTAAAAAATTAAAAAATACAGATTTTGATTCAAGTTAATAGAGGGAAATTCTRGGGCAGGAGACACTGCAAAAGATAATATACCTTATTTCACCTTTTTGTCAAGCATTCAAGCATCTGAATGGGACTCATCTCTTAGAAAGCCAGTTCTTCTGAGACTTCCAGGACAATCTTAGAAATTAACCCAAATGTAACTTCTGAATGCTTTAAATTCTAATCCTCAAAAAATCTGATGTATAAAATATCCTGGCTTATGCCAGGATTTGAACCTTGGTCTGTCAGTCAGGCACCAGTAATAGTATGGAACATTAGAAAGAGAGTTCTCGTATTTTGCAGCTTCTTCAGCTGACTAAGTATGACKTTTTAAGAAAAGAAATATGAGCAGTGCTATCATACGTTTTGTTTTTCCAAAAAGAACAGAGTATGTTTAAGGAAACAAAATAYATAGTACTTATTTAAAAGATAAGAAATTGGGCATGGAAGAAAAARTTAGAAGAATATATCATAAAGACACCAATTCAGCAAATAAAACTCCAGATGTTTCTACAGATAAAATGAAGAAGTAGGAATCAAGCCCTGGAAGAAAACACTYTCTTCAACATCAGACTATTATCAGTAGTCAATGAAAGGGGAGTAAATAAAGAAGGTATACAAATGTTGAAATCAGTTTAATTTCAATGAGGGAAAGAAATAAAACTGATTTTTTGTTTGTTTGTTTGTTTCCAGAATTTTACGCATTCCCTAAAAATATGGCTAAGGTATTTTACCTAAGACTATTTATGAAATAGATTACAAAATTAYAACAAGATCTGAAAACAACACCAATTTCAACATTGTTATACAACACTAAAGTTGAAAAATGAACAATCATGTATCCTAGGCATAAGATTATTTTGTGGAAATAGAGCTAAAAACACAAAGCAGTTAGATTACATTTTAAAAATTCCTAAGAATATATGTCCTAATACACTCAGTTGTAAATTTCCCAGCATCATAAAGCTAATGCTAGAAAGTCAGTGTTTTCTTTTTCAGTTAATGGCTATGCTAATTAAAAAGCTAGTTTAAGTTATGAAACTGCAGCTAAACCAAAATAAAACACAGGCAAATACAGAGAAATAAATGAAAGTGGTTCCAGACCATAGGCAAYGCTGATATTAATAGTATGATAATAACGACTTGTGTTCCTCTTTAGCGAGCCCACAAGCAATAGGGATTTCTCCTCAGCATGCATACACCATGACCAGCAGGCTGAAAAGTCACCTCATTATCTGTCAAATGTAGTGAATACAGACAATGCTGTTGGCAAATGCTCAAACTGTAATTCTATTACTCTAAAAATGTTTTGTGTTGTATATGTAAAATAGCCCAAAAGCRAAATTAGTTAACACTGTTTACTACAGAGTCACGTGCAAGAGCAGCAAGATGTCAAAGTTGCTGCTAATGTTCAATCACAACTCATATTCAGATATATCTTATTCATAATTTATCGTTAATAAATTTATCATTTATTTTCTTGGTTTCCCCCCACACACCCAACCAAAAATCACTGGGATGCTCATCAGGGATTCAACTGGAGTTCAACTTTTTTCTCCTGGGCATAAATTTCTTTGCTGCAGACTGTCCACCTGAGAGCCCTCGCTACGGTCACGATTTTTATTAAGCTGCATGAACATTATCTTTCTTTTCTGCCCTCCTCCCACTTACAATCACTTCGTAATGATCTCACAATTCATAAGCTCACAATTCTGCTCTAGGTCTATGTATGTTCTAGATAAGGCAGAACAATTTCAAAAGAATTACAATGACCATTCACTACCTATGGAGCTACCATTGTAGACATACTAAGATTACCCAGTCTTGGAGAAGGATGACACAGAAGACCACAGAAGTTAACTAGAGTCACAAACAAAAATGCCAGAAAGTCTGAGTTGAAATAGTTCAGATCAGCTTTAAAGTGACAGGTTTCCATAATTTTAAATTATCTGAGAACAAGACTACCACTTTTTATCATAGAACATATATTATAACCTAAGACTTGTAAAATCTAAGACCTGTAACATCAAAAAAGGTTCTATTTTATGTTTACAGTCAAGCATCTTTGTAAACAACTTTCAGTATCAAACACAAAATAATGATTTCAGGGTATTCTCTAAACATTAAGCATGTGACTAACCTATTAAGTATACATCTGTTGCATATTAAAAACATACACTATGTAAAGTAACAAACAAATCAATTGTCCAGCCAGGAGTAATAACACCTTGGTATAAGTTTAAGGGATGTTTTCTTACACACAGAGATCACAGCTTAAAAGTTCAAGTCCAAGTAAAATTGATCAACACCAGAAGYTTAGACAAAACCCAGAACCATTCCGTATGGTTTTCAGAGTAATCACTGAACCACTTTTGAGTAGGCTGCAGCTACTTATTTAACAGTAAGGAAATGCGCTGACAATTTATAACTTAGTTTATAACTTAGTTGGTACTCACTTGAGTGTAGTTTTTTTCAATCCCTAAGTTGAGCAGAAATTGCAAGTGGTTTAAATCTGTCTGTGCACACTGCCCCCCTTACAGGAAACGATTTCTCCTTTCTGCTCAGATTACCTGCTATATCAAGACTGTTATCTTTGAGCATGAACTCATAGGTACCATGTACTTCAGCTATCTTCTCATCTCCCTAAAGAATGTGACAGATCTCCTGGGCTACAGACAAATATCTTGTTATTGCAAAAAAGCACATCACATAATCACCTATAAAACTTCATTAGTAAAAGAGTTGATTTCTTGCCTCTAGTAACCCTCTCAGGAGAGTGAGAATTTCACTATTCTGATGCTTAAAACTCTTCCACTTTGCAGTCTAAATTTATTAATATTCAGTTTGTAACCATTTTTCCTTATGCCAAATCTCATCTGAATTATTTTTTTCCCTTCCTGTTGGTCACTTCCCAGATATATTTATACAGAATAATTACATCCCCTCTCTGTATACTTGCCAGGCTAAACAACCCAAGTTCCTCTGGCTTCCTGTTTCTTCTTCCACCTCATCATTGTAACAGCCTTTCTCTGTAAGCCTAATTTTGTGCCTGTCTTTTTTAGATCCCACTATATACCCACATGACTACAAATCTCCCAAAGTTATAGATATTCCATGAATAAATAACCAGAATATATTGTACGTACTGTGCTTCATGTTGCATGACTACGCTTAATGAAGATGCCTGAAAACTGTGGAAATTGAATTAATCATCCCCATCCAAAAAAATATCTCCATAGACATTGAAGGGAGAGAAAGAAAAACATTTCAAAACAAAATTCTCCTCCTATTCCCACAGTTGAGGCAAATGTGAAAATTCAAAGTATTTGTCTGTGTCTTTGAGGGCGTCAGGGTCAGGTAGGCTCCTGTTCAATGTGGCTACCCTATGGCGGGGAGCGACTGTTAAGGGTATTCATAGTCCACTTTGATGTTCTCCACAAGGCTCCTATCAGTATATCATCTGGTACTTAAGAGTGCTTTTTGTTGCAATTTAAATAGCAACCTATTTTTTTTTTCTGAGGTGTCAGTAAAACTAAAGCACGATCTCAGGGCTTTATCCTAAGCCACAGCACTAGACTAATGTGGTAGGTGTGAAAGCTCTGTTATCTTCCCTACTTACATTCAAAATTCCACAAAGATCAAAAGACCACAGAGTTCTTTAACAAGCTTGAATTAATCCTTATGCAGAAGCAATCTTGACCTCCTATTTCTTGGCTCTGTGCGCTGTTCAGTGACACCAAACATCCTGACCTCAGAACACAACCCTGGTTCCTCCCACTCATCCTCACTTCCCTATCAGCAAGTGTACAAGCTAATTTTCAGTCAAAACAGCTGAGCTCTGGACCTGCCAAATGGACCAAATTGCATTAGCAGTGGCATTGGTGGAGAGGATATGCCAACCTGCTCCAGATTGCTTTTTGCTCCAGATTTCAAGCAAACCTAATCTGCTTTCATTCCTCAGGTTAGCATTCATGTCCAAGCATTAAGCAGCCACACAGTCAGGGGTCTTCTTACACCTAGGACACCTCATTCGAAGTTCCACAGATGAGCTACAACCATTCCTCCATCCCCTGCCACCACCCTGTCTCTCTATCCTTGAAGTTTTTCAAGGCAGACAAAGCTACAGCTGACTTGGTCTAAAACTGGTAACAGTCCTGCTTTGAGAGTGAAGCTGGACTAGATTACCTCCAGAACAACCATTTCTACTACGAAATGAACCAGCGTCCTCTTTGCCTGGTATCTTCCCACTTTGCCCTGCTGCTATAGGGCCAATATCCATTCATACAAAGAAAAATGAAGGAGTAGTTTTGCAGTCCTTATTGATGAGGGGGAGGTGGGTTTCCATCATGTCTAGCTGTGTGTCCAGGGTGGCCTCCAGTAAACTGTGGGAGGACATGGGTGTGCAATTGGATGAGTTGTGCTAGTTAGGACACACTGAAGTAGCACAGCCTCACAACATATGAATCCTACAGGAGATATTCCCAAGCCTTTGTTGGGCTTTGCCTTGGAATTACCTGTAAGAACATTAGTTGGCCTAAGGAAAAAGCACACCAGGCTCTATTCTAGTACTGTAATAGTAGAGAGTGTGTCTGGACCAGGCTCTCCTTAGTGTAAACGTAGCACTTAAGTCTAGCTTCTTCAATATCTGCTTGTACTAAGCTTCAAATGCACTTATCTCCACACCTTGCTGGAAGCGGCTTATACTGAGTATAAACAATGGTGTAATGCGTTTCAGGTGTCTTCCAAAGAGTTTCCTTGGCCAAGTTTGTTTTCCGGACTTGCTGGAGTTACTGCTGTACGGTCTCCAACACAATTACTCACAACRCTCTTGTGTTCTTTCCCTCTCTCAGCATGTTTCTTCCTGTGATATTTTCCATAACATCTTCAGCTAGTCCTTAGCTTTGTGGGAAACAGAAGCAAGTCATCTCTTTGAACTCGGACCACACAAACAGAAGGCTAAAAGCATTACTGCAAAATGCATCCCTGAGCAAAGGCTGGTCAGCATAAACATACTGCCATTTGGTTCCAAGTACAAAACCTCTTTTTCTTCTGTCCTCCCACCCTCTCAAGGAAAAACAAACAAACAAAAAAAACCCCMAAAACAACAAAAACCACTTATTTCTGGGGGAAAAAAGTATGTACTTGTGTCCAAGACATAAGAATAGGATCTTACTCAAAGATCTGCACGTGTGGGAATTGCGAATTACATTAGCGCACATAATGGAAATTGTAAATGTTGTACACACATTGTAAATGTTACCACTTAGAGACAAAAAAACTGTAACATTTGAATCTTCTGAGCAGAATGTCAGCTCGTGTTAATCATCAAAGCTCCACCAGCTTTAGTGGAGCTCTGCCCATTTGGAGCAGTTTAAAATAATGCGCTTTGGCACTGAGCTTTTCCTTAGATGCTGTCCATCTACAACAGTAGATGCGGAATTGCAGGTACTAGCATAAACACCTGATACTGACTTTAAAGTGGAACACTTGCAGGCCCTTAGCAGGTCAAGGTGCTAGTAGATTCTGAGCAGAGCAGCAAGCTAGACCTAAAGGGACATCAGCACCCAGTGGCCTATGTCTTACTCTTCTAAAGGCAAAGCAGCAGTAATTATAAAACGGTTTCCCGTAGCAAGATATTGATCCCAGGAGATCAGCTTGCATTACCACTCACACAATATTTGTAAGAAACACAGTGCTATCAGAAATGTGCTTAAACCCATGCAATTGTCTCCTTTTCCTCTCCCCCCCACCAAAGTCAGGCTAAGCCTTCGTCTAGAAATTTTTGGAGTGGTTCCGGATTCCTGCAGTGGTTAACTTTCAAAGATATGGTCTCAGTGCTTCAAGAGTAAAGAAATGAGGAATTCTGCCACCAGTGCTGAGCTGAACATACTCATTAGCCAATTTTTATGGGTTGTGTAGTTATTAAGCGATACTACACAGAAAGATGAGCCTGCAGAAGGCAAGACTTAGGGTCATTGCCTTTCAGGGTAATCACTAGCAGCACAGAGCTATGAACAGGCTATGCTGCCAGGTCCAGCAGCACAGCAAGTCCAAATGTTCAGCTCTTGTAACAGTAGACATGCAGCTGTTATACACTATTATGTCAACTTCATCTAACTGATGAGAACTAACTCTTAAAATTTCCAGAATTAGTTTAAAACAGACACACACMCCCCTAACTATTCTCCATTTACCTTTAGTCAGAGACAAGAAAAAACCTTTCACGTAAATTCATGTCATACAAATTATGAGATGCAAGGAAAACACAGTTTGAAATAAAATTCATAGAAGGCACCTCAAAAGGCATTTCAAAATCTCATTGTAAACTTAAAACATCTGTAAACTTAAATATTTTAAACCTTGTCATAAAAAAAGAATCCTGGCTAAAAGGCAAAGTCTTAGAAACTCATTAGAAAACAATCTTTCTCCCACAGTACTTGCCCAGATATAAGACTCAGGACATCTGCAACCTTGGATGTCCATAATAATTATTATATTACAGTAAATATAGAAATTTCTCAGAGCCTGGCAGAGACAATTGGCACATAAAGTCACGTCTATCCCTTTTATACCTAGAAACGTGCAAGTTATTTAGGGAGAATGTGGCCTGACCAAATTAATAAGAAAGTTAGCTTGCATCCAAGCAACAACATTTTACGAGAGAGTAACTTATTCATCTTTATTATTTTTAGCGGAACATATATGGTACAGAAAAYAGATTTTGAAAGAAGGAAAAAAAAACCTCACACAAAGCTAGCCTTTCTCTTTCTATATATGGTTCACAGGATTAGGTTTATCTTTTATACGATAGCTTAATCCATTTAGCACAGTAGCCATACCAGTAAGCTCGGGATGTCACAAGATTTACTCAAACGTGCTACAAATTAGGGTTTGTACCCCGTGCACCTGAGGAGTTCACTAGTCAGGCCCAATGCAGCCATTGCAAAAGGTAGCTCTACAGTCACAGCTGCTTCTCCTGACTTGACGTGCACGCAGCAACATGCACTGATCCTTGAGAGAAAAATCTGCCTATCCTCTTGCAAACCCGTGTTAATTTACAAAAATCCAGCTAGCATTTTCTTCATGGTGGGCAATTATTTTTGAAATTAAATTCATTAATTATGGACTCCCAGGTACCAAAGAGATTACAGAGCTGTTGATTAAGCTTGTGCTTCTAAAATCCATCCTTTTGTYTGTTTTAGGGTTGTTTTCTGTCCTGCAGCTGACTCTAAATTTCTTTGCCAAATTATTTGCTCTGAATAAAGTTCYTTTAGTTTTGGCCCATAGTCATGASTGTAGCTTTAGATACTTAAACACCATCTGCAAATTTTCATCAGTTGACAGAATTATCAGTTATTAATACAATCATGGGTCATTCTCCATAGCTCTGCTGACATAACATTTTGTCTTATGCATATATTTCTATTTAAATATTCAAGTTTTTCAGGAGGCTTAACAAAGGGAGTAAATTTCAGCAAAAAATTCACTTACTTTTAAAGATACTATTTGACAGTACTAGTTCATATTTACATAACTTCATTTAAATCAATACAAATTACATATGAGTTGTATTTGGCCATCTGCTCATTCCCCCTATAATCCCTGACACGCATTTGTACTTGTAGTTAGCAGGGTGAATGACCTCCAGTCTTGCATTTTGGAAAAATATAAGGGAAGGAAAAGCTTTTGGATTGAAGATTTGGAAAAGCTTGAAGGGATTGAATTAATTTGAGAACAGGAAAGACGGATCTCCAGAAGGGAGTGATTTTTCATTCACTTGTTTTCCTGAACACTTCTCATATTTACAATACCTATAATTACATTTTGTTTTAGAGACTTTTGTTTGAGAAACTATATCACTTATAACCTTAATCCTTTAAATAAACTGCTCAGAACAATGTTTTTTTTTGCAAGGAGTAGTCTCATATCTTGATTTTTTTTTTCATCTTGTCAGACAATCTTTGGGAGGAGGTAATCCTATATAATATTCACATTAATAATATATTTTACTAATGTTTTCTGTGYTAATCTAAAATAACCCCCCAAAACCTTAATGTTTAATGTTTCCCTTGTTCTACAAAGCTTATGATTTTTTTTGACATGCATTAATTGTTATTTTGATATAGTCCTTAATCTCCAGAGATAATTTGGATGTTGCCCTGAACATGAACTCAGCTGCTCACATTAAATATGTGTACTGGTATCTATACTGAAACAGTCCATTTTTATTCTTAATATTATTCTTCTAAACCACTGGAAAGTTACTTTCCTTTACAGCTATGGATTTACAGTCTGTGTCCACACAGAATAGACTATGTCTACTGAGGTAATAAAGGGTCTGAAGTCCACAAAATGCTAAATACCTCCACCCAAAGAGCAAGAAGAAGATTTAAAAAATTAATTTTGCTGATTTTATGAATAAAGATCCCCATCTCCACTCCCCTGTGGGAGAATTTTMTGCATCATTGTGCCCTATCCTCTTCTTCTATGGTTAGGATCTTCATGATAAGTCTGCATTTGTGAATATGGACCCTGARGGGCAGAAAAGTCAGATGTTGCTTGTGCAAAGACTTGGGGAAAAGTTGCTTCCAGGTTCAAGACTGGAGATCAGTGGAGTCAAAGTGTAGTAGAGATCAAAGGTGTTCGAATGGATTGGGAAATGGTCACTGATAGTTCRGCTTGACCTCCTAAAAAAAAGATTTGCATTATTCCATTCTTCAGCCGGCAGAGTCCTAGCACTGCCCTGGTTTGGAGAAGCACTTAATCTGCACACAAGCAACATGAAGCTCAAAAGCCACAAGCTGYTGATCTCTTCATACAAGCATAGTATGGAATACTCTAGGTGTGAGTAATAAGAGTTGATATAAAGCATATCACTACAAATTTTATGAAAAACAACAGCAAAGCTTGCTTTAATCACATGCATGAACATATGGGGTTTTATCTCTATTTTATAAAAGACTGGAAGTTTAAACATCTTAGTGCTCCAAATAGGTTCTATGTTTTTACCTTAAAGTCCACTGATTAGAGGATTTGAAATGGAAAGTGTTGGTCAAAAGGTTTTTAACTGAAGAAGAAATATCCAAGAGACTAAAGAATATTAGTAATCTAAATCTTAAAATATCCATGAAAATAAAACAGAGGGTTGGATGTTGTTTACTTTAGAAACAATTTCTTTTCAAGAAATACATTCTGGAACTAATTTTCTAAAACAATGTGACCTTCCCTCATTTTTTCCTTTTTGGAAACAGAATAAGAATTTTCAAATAGGAAAAACATGGTCCACTGAACTAGGGGACAAGACGTGAGGATTAAAAGAAGCAATACTCTCCAGTGTATCTTATGATGTCAAATACTTTCCAAAACCTAAAACCAAAGTTAACCAAATCCAGYCTCTTTAGGTCTATGTACTAATCTRCTGCTTCAAACAAATAACTGCAGATAACTGAAGGTACTGGGTTTACATCCTACAAAGACAAGAATTTTTAGGGTTTTCTTTCCCTACCAACATTTATTAATTTCTATTCAGAAACAAGCAATGTTACCATCTAAGTCTCATCTCCTTCAAAACATAAACTATAA
>NW_028186360.1:401370-439348 GCF_003343005.1 Rhea americana | reverse complement strand
AAAAAAAAAAAAAGCAAGGATATAGCAGCTTCTCAATTTCCTTAGACATATAGTTCTACTTAATAAAGATCCTTACTATTAAAAGTTGACACTTTACAGCCTGAATCTGTTTTCTTCCRCTTCCAGGATGCTAGATCTTGTTAGGCCTTTTCTACTATGTTTGTTAAAGAGTATTTAAGTTCAAAAGTCTTATGCACGCAGCTGTGAGTATATCAATGCAAGTACCTCCCCCCGACACACACACACAGTTAAACTAAATTGAAGTATAAGACATGTTCCCCAAATCCCCAATTGCACCTGGCATTCTTTTCTGAACTGCTGAGGTATTTTTGATCATCCTTTTTAGATTACTGATAATTATAATGACAATTCAAATAATCTTGATAATAATGTAGACAGACATAACACAACCTTCATATTGTTATTCAWTAGTCTCCTAATTTTGGTCACCCCACGTTCTTCCTGTTAGCTAGAACCCAGCAGTGTGTTTTTCTGTCTTCCGCCATCACCTCAAGATCTTCCGGTACCTCTGTATTACGGTGCACCAGCTTGTCCTATAACATAACCTACCTTCCTTGCTGTACGAGCAGCTCTCCATTCAGGTACACAAAAAGTTCATATTTTTGAAAAGGCCCAGTTGAGGAAATGTCACAAAGAAAACACCCCACAGAAACAAAGTATCCCCAGTGTGTTCTGACCTCTCCAATAACTTCGACTCTTGCAAAATTCACCATCCAAATGTACAAATTATCAGCAAGGAAATACAGACATTAGAAAGAGCATACAAACCTCTTCATGTAAGTAGTCTGTATTTACCTGATAGAGTTAATTGGTAAATCTTTTTAACATGTCCTAAATTGCTTTAATGTAGTGCTACTTTAGTACCATTTGACATACCAAGACCTGCCCCCCCCGCCCCCGCAGGATTTCTTTAACTCTTTTGACCATGTAATTTTAAAATACACCAATGCTTGGGATTAAAATAAATAAATAAATAAAAACACGCAGAATTAATTGGCATGGATTATTTTCAGTGAATATTTAAAGCTTATGCTATCATCTCTCAATACAGTTTTAATTAATTTCCATACTGGCATTTGCAAGATTTTGAACCCRATAAATAATATGTAAAAACATTCTTTAAACTCCCAGCTATCATAAATTGGCAAGATTTAACAATTGAAAAGAAATTAATTCTTGTAAGACATCAGATCCAAGTTATGGACTAAAATTTGTCTTCCCACTCAGATAATACACTCATTTTTCTTATTATAGACYCAAACTGTTCAAATATTACCAATATTCTAAATGATTTTTGCCAAATAACACCAAGTTCACCTACTACCCTGAAACTTGTCTGGCTTGTTATGGCTAGGTTATCAGAGCGCTTCGTAACTCACACCAATTTCTGCTAGTGTCCTTTCGTACAGGTTTCCCCATATCCCAAAGACTTTCAAGCACATTCTTTTAGGAGGATATTTGTAGCTCCAATCTAAAACCAGAATTCCATCTATTTGGCCTGTATAAAATCATTATTTATTTATTATTTATTAAGATGGAATCATTCATCTTGGTTAGACCTTCTGGACAGAACCACCATGAGGAACATAGAAGGCCCATTATTTTCCCAACAGTTTTAGGTTGTCTCCAACTGTTCCTCAAGCATCTTTGAATATGTAACTAGCTTTCATGCTGCTGTGACTTTCCAGCCAYGTTGAATCACTTTTGATCTTGAAGACTGACATTATTTTCTTCATATTTTTAATGCCAATTTTTTTTACCAGCAATAGATGTCGTTTACTCAAAGGATCCATCCTGGTTTACAAGGAGCAAAGACAGTACATTYCTACCTACTTTCAGAGGCAAGCAGCTGTAGAGACGTCTGCTTCATGCAGCTGCAGGCTGTGCTAACACTGCTGTGCACTGGTGGCTCAGACTGAGCTCAGTCCCTCTAAGTTCAGCACTAGTTTGGAAGAAACTYCGCAGCTTTGGAGTCTAACTTTAGCTTATATATCAGACTCCTCATTAGTGACACCTGTCAGTGTGGACTGATACAGTATGTACTTCGAACAACCTCAAAAAGAAGATTTGTACCTTTTAAAGAGAATTAATCCACCAACCATGTTGTAATCACCCTGAAGATGCTTAGAAAATAAATTTGCATTTTAAAAATGCAAATGGAGGAAAACAATAATTAGTAGACTTTTTTTTTTTTTTTTTTAAAGATAATAAACATACATAAGATCCGGTATTAAAAAAGTYCAAATGTCAGTATATGGCACCAAGCATCTAATTTTGCAAACCCAAACAAAATGTTTAAATTTCTTGGAGATGCCAACATTTCCGAACAACAGAAAGACATCTCTTGGCATCCTGCTTTTAAAATTCTGATTTATATGCTGTAGAGGTGTGGAGACCAAACTCTTATTACAGTCAGTGTAAGTGGTACAAAAGCAATCAATAAGAGCATTGTTTCTTCTGAAAATTAATCTGATCAGGGAGGATGTTAGGGGGAGGATGTTACCCAGAGGATATCCTATCCATTGTTTAAAGCAGATGCCTTTAGAGGCCTCTGTTCAGATCACAAACAAAATTAATGTGTTTTAACTTCAGTGGATATAATCACGAAAATCTGAACAAAACATGGTATGATAAATGCTGGCATTAATAGTTCTGAATGTATACTTTTAAATTGACATGCCACATTTTATTACATCATTTTATGCTTATGTTCCTTGGGAAAGGACACAGAGTTCTTCTTTAGCTACAGTAGATAAACAAAACCATGCAGTAAGTACTTTGAGCTGAAGTGATTGCCAACACCTAGAAATTTTAAAGTTTCATCAACATCTGTGTAATCTCATTTTAGAGCTTTGATCAAAAGGCAATATTACTGCGTACTTCTTCAAATCTGATTATCACAGGTTTCGCCCCTTATTCTTATTCTCAAGTGCTAGAAAGAAGCTAAGACAAAATTTGTATTTCTTTCCCTAGATGAAAAGTCTGATATTTGATTCTTCCTAAGATGTCAGACCAGGAAAAAAATATACACATATGTATATAGCAACATTTGTGAATTGTTTCGATGAGATAAATTTAAACATGACTCCAACTTTTCCTTAAGTTAGGAAATACAACCTCAATAAACAACGATGGAAACAAAACAAAGTACAGTCAATCAGTATTTAAGTAGCTTTCCTAGTTTGTATTGCCAGATTACAAAATGGAACAGTAATACAAATGAAAGAGGGTGGTTTTTTTGTTTGTTTGTTTTTCTTCCTATATCCTTATATCATCTCAGTACAAGTTAGTTTGATCTACTCAAAGCAGGGCCAGCTTAGATTAAGTTACTCAGGGGCTTCTCCGAGAATGGAAATTTTGCAACCACTTCGAGAAATCTGCTCCAGGAACAGACCACTCTTATGGTGAAAAAGATTGTCTTAATATCTAAATGTAATTTTCCATATTCCATTTTGCATCCATTGCCTCTTGTTGTATCTCCCTTCACTTCTGCGAAGAGTTTAGCCTCATCTGTTTTACACCCTCCCACTAGGTAAAGTCAGGAACTGTGTCTCCCTTCAAGGCTGAAGCAACCCAGTTCTCTCTCAGCCTCTCCTCATATATCATGTCCTCCAGCCTCTGACCGAACTGGACTTGCTCCAGTGTGTTAGTGTCTGTTTTGTACAGACTCTGCTTTCCAGAAGTGGTCCCATAAGTGCTGAACAGAGAGAAATGACCACTTTCCTCAACGTGCTGCCTACACTCCTGCTAGCACAACCCAGGATGCTCTTGGCCTTGTTTGCTAGAAGGTCACACTACTGGCTAACGAACAACTTGTCCACCAGTATCCTGGGTCCTTTTCCACTAAAAAGCTACTTTCCACTCATTTGACTCCCAGCCCATCCCACTACATGGGGTTATTCTGCCTCAGGTGCAGGACTTTGTACGTGTTTCTGTTGAACTTGATGCGATTTCCAACAGCCCAGTCCTCTACCCTGTTGAGGTGCTTCAGTATAGGAGTCCTGCCCTCCAGCATAGTGCTCCCTTCCAGCTATGTATCACCATGAACTTGCCGAGAATGTCACCATCTAGATCAATAATAAGGATACTAATGTTACCTATCAAGTATATATAGAAAAGTTACCAACAGATTTAGCTCTACAAAGTCTTTGGGGAAGATTTGGACATCTTTCTCCTAAACAAATTTGAAAAAATTCTTTTAAAACTACTTACTGAACAAATAAGACCAGAATCTAACAACTCTAGTTAGCTGCTCCATYTGAAGAGTCGGTTCCTGCCATTCCTTTTTTTTTTTTTTTTTTTTTAAAAAAAAAAAAGATAGTTCAGCATTAACTATATAAAGCATAAGCCAAGACACTTTAATCAGAAATTTGAAAGATTAGGACCTCAAATCTTTCTGCCAAGGCTCTAGATATATTAAAGACAGTAAGGCACATCCCTGCCTTGTGACTGTGACTCAGTAACACTGCTGAAGGTTACAATATACAGAATAAGCAGGTAATATGGGGACTAGGATCATAAAACGCTCAGGAATTGTGGAAGTTGGAGTGCTTCACACACTCTTATATAAGAAAACTAAGGAAGGGCGGAAATCTTGAAGTCATTAATTTTTCAGATTGATGTCCATGAGAYTGTATTTGTCTATGCAATCTTGAGTTGCTTGCCCACATTGCACAAGACATCAGAAACAGAGGTAGCTCTCAGAAAAATATTCAGCTATTCCAGGTCTGAAAGTTTATAACTTGATAGACTAAACTGTCCAATCACACATGGGTCAGAGGTACCACCATACTCTGAAATGAGGACAATATCCTCCTTTACATGTTATTCCTGATCTGATCTATTCCTGATCTGCCTTCCATGAAAACTTGTTTCAGAAAAGGATTTGACAGCTGAAGGAGGTTGTGTATATTTCAGTCAGTCACTTTGTTTGCAAAACTTGCATAAAATTGGATTCCCTTTGCTATGCCAACAAGTAAGTCAGAAAACAGAATCTTTGGGACCCAATACAGCATTATTTTCAGATGTTGGAAATTTATGGAAAATGTAGCTATATAATGTTTTAAAAGCTGTACTCTGTTAAACACAAAGAAACTAAACCGTTGCAGATCAATTGTTCAGTAATTTACAGGACGGTTTGATGACCTGTGCTAAGAAAGCTCAACAACTCCAAGTCAGCTGCTGTCAATTCCACAGAAAAAGAATTTACCAACAGCCTCCAGGAGCTTACCTCTAATAGTCCCTGTTTTTAACAGCATCAAAAAACAACACTTTTGAAGTTCCTGCTTAATACGTGTAGACAAATGATAAACTAATGGAGAAGTTTAATAGGAGGGGGAAAAAAGTTCAGGCAAACAATCATGTTTTTGCTCCATACCCTATATTATATCACTCTACACAAGTCAACACCTCTCATTTCCATCTGACACTTAGTTACCTACCCCTTTTCCTAACTTTGTGTCATTCTATATTAAGATGCTTGTCTTTAATGGGTATAGAATTTTTATAAAAAAGTTTAATATTTGATAACCTGTAAAACATCACATCTCACCAGAAAAATGCTGTAAAAAAAATAGCCCTATGTTACTGAGAAAAAATTTCCATTTGAATAAATGGGGGGATTGATTTAACAGGTCACTTGGGTTGGAGCCTTGATTAAAAGCTGCTGCAATCCACTTATCTTTGTATATGGCTGAAAAGTTATCATCTTTGTTGAAGAAAAGCTAAATTCAGCAAACACAAGTGCCAAAATTATTTTTACAAGCAACAAATAAATAACACTTCCCCTTCAAGGCCATACATGTCTCAAATAACAATCCTGAACTAGAACAGTAAGAAACTAAATTCCCCATTACTCATGAATGACAAAATTCATATCAATTTATAGATGTCTAGGTTCCTATATGAAAAGTTAATTTTGAAATAAACAAACATAAGAATAGCTTTTAAGAAGTCATTTTAATCAAGTAAAAAATGATTGGGCCAATGAAAAATTTTACAATCTAAAATACAGGGAAGCCTTGAGTTCAACTCTAGTATAACTGTATAAAATTTGCTACAATATATAACATTCCATAGAAGACTTCTTAGAAAGGGAAAGAAGATGTGAGAAAAATAAATATACTGGAAAATAGACAACTTAGGAAGTATATCTTAGTATGTTCTCAGGAAGAATATCTTAGTAGCAGCAATAACAGCTTTACAAAGAAAAGGGGTTTTCCTCTGTCTGCTGCTTGTCATCTCACTAAATATCCTATTCATAGCTTTTCATCTTCTCTAAGCAATGCATGCTATTAGCATCACTACAGTTCATTTTGCATATATAATTATGTGGTGTCCTATTCTTGAGTCTACACAGCTATAATGCATACTGTGTTGTTAGGAACTTTCCCCTTTTTATGGCCTCAGAGATTATTTAAAAGTCATAAAATTTCTGCCAACGGAGCTATGTTTACAAAGGGTCAGAGAAGTGAGTATGGTAGCAATATTTTGATCTTTAGTTGATAACTCATTAAGGCTGTAACTTCGAGATCCTACCCTGAATTCTCTAATGAAAAAGTCCTGCTACAGGATACATGTTGATACGTACTTTGAAAAACCAAGGATAGCCCTTGGAAAGGGAATATACAAGAGATAAGGTAAAGATGCTCAGTGAAAGGTAATTAAACTGTAATTAAATGTAAATAAAACCTTAAAATGCTAATACTCAATTAATTTCTAAATATATAAGAAATAACTGACATTAGTGGTATAATTAAGAATGAGGACACCAAAACACCGCAACAAAATAACAAAATAAGAACCAATTAAAATATGTATTGTCATGGTTTGTGGGAGCACTAGTTTAGTGGATAAAAATCTTGAAGTCTGATTTCAGTAAAAGTTGTTTCATCTTTCACTGATCACATAGAGAAGATGCTGAGCACACATCCAGTAGATTAACTATTAACTATAATAGCAACACTGGTTTTTTAATAGGGAATTTCCCAGATTTATAATTAGTTCTTTTTCTTTTTTTTTAAACAAACTTTCAGAAATAAACTGCTTAGTAAATCAGATATTTGGCAACCAGAATAGTCCTTTAAGATTAGGAAGGCGCAGTCCTATCAAGAGAAATAAATCACTCATGCACTAAGTAGATACAGCTGTTTTTATCTAGCCAGAAAGCAACAGGAAAAGTTAACATGAGGGCTGTGGACTTCTTCAGAGAGAGGAACCAGCTGGTATTGTGTAGGAAGAAACTCAAACAACTGAAATTATGGGAATGTGTTTGGCTGCTTCAGTTAAGATATGTTTATTTTAAAACTCCGAACTCTGGGGTTGTGTCTGTAGAGGTGGCATTCAAACCATGCAGCTTGACGCACTGAGGTGCCCCCAGTTATGAGCCAGTACCTCCTAAACAAGAAACTTCAATAATCTGCAGCGAGATCATGCTTAACTGTCACTATTCAGGAATCTGATTATAGGCAGYTTTTAGTTTGCCAGTACAACACCACTCTGAGCAATAAGGACAGGAGGACAGAAAGATGTTCACAAACCCCCTATTCCCAATGAATTTCTGACCCATCAATAAAAGGATTGCCAGAAGGCTAGGTAATGGCTACATTTAGTGATCTTGTTACAAAAACTAGTATATTCTCATGCTTGTCTCACAAACCTACTAAAAATCCAGRCATGTTTATCAATAGCATAATGAAACAGCAGGAGATATTAATGTGGATCTAGGGAAGACGCTATATGTCAAGCTGATAAAGCTCCATCTGAAGTCGGAACRTATGTGGTAATAAAACAGTTGCTCTCGTTCTGTTTCAGATCATTTTCTYTGGTTTTCATTGGCAAATTAGTCTTGCCTTGCTGCTTGTTTTGCATGGCTGCAAAGTTGCACTTTTCAACTAGCAATGGCTGCAAAGTTGCAGTTTTCCTCTAGCATATTACTAATATGCTTCAGTGACTTACGATACCAATATCTGGCTAAATCTATACAGTGGGGACAGCAGTTTGTTCATCCCATTGACTGAAATCAAATTCAGCCTCAATTCTTTTATCATCCACATCAGACAGTGGTTGATGCGACCAATGAGTCACTGCATATAATTCAAGAAACTCTGGGGTTCGGCTCCTAGCTCAGTCAAAATCTCCTTTTGTGCTCTGCCCTTATAAATGGCTCAGGGAGGCTACCAGCACAATCACTTTAGTGCTTACAAGGTGCCTAAATGCTACCGAAAGTTACTAAGTTTTTTTGAGTAGCAGGGGCTGTGCTAGTACATTGATATACAAACATGTTTACAAAAGAAATCCAGTCTTTAATCCAGCATTTAAGAAGTTATAGATTTGTTCTTTCAACATTCTTTCATTTTCTGACCATGGTAATTGATTCAAGAGAGTCCCATTAACTAGTACGTCTAATCTATCCTAATTGTTTAGTAAAGTAAGAATCAGAAGTCACAGTAAAAAGTAAATTAAAAAAAAAAACACAACGCAAGAGAGAGGAAAGAAAGGCAGATCAAAATATAAGGGTAAAAAATGTTTTTCTCCCATTCTGGCAGGGAATACTAATGTGAATGCAAGAATCCTTCAAAGACCTAAAGATAGAGATTCCTGCTAACTGGAGTGTCCTGAATGAGGTCATTGCCTATAGTAGATTTAGTAGATTATAGTAGAATTGCACTAATCGCTGACAAAAGCTTTCATGTAATTTACATATAAATTACGCGTAACATCTAGGAAAACGATTGTGTTTCACCAGCTCCTCTAAAATCCCTCTTAATAAAAAAGAAAACATGAACAGTTTGTTATACATATGTTCCATCTAAACTGGAAACTATGACTTGTAGGTTAACATGTACTTCACTCGCTCTCTCTCCTCTCAGTGCCTTTAGTATGCTCAAAAAATCTGGATTTTGTTTCTCCGCAAACACACACATTTTGTTTAAATAAAGAGCATAAGGCATCTGGTCAGGATTAAAAAGCTTTTGAATAAGTAAGTCAGAAACCATCTGGGTTAGTACCACCGTGAGTCCACTGCAATAGCAGAGGTACAGTCCTGTCTAGAAATGTCTCAAGTGTCCTGTGTTACACAAGCACAGTGCAGGGTTGGCACATGATGGAGAGGACTTCCTCCTGAAAAGTCACCTCAGTGCAACTGGGATGTTTTAGCGATCTATCTGCTTAATGGGGTATCAAATGGCAAGTTYGGAGTTTGTCATCAAGCAAGGTTCCCTCCTCCTCCAAGAAAATAAATCAATTAAATTTAGTTCACTTCTGCAGCTAAACCCAATGGAGTGTCAAGCACACTGCGTAGGAGACCAGCTCTTCCGTAAGGAACACTTGGCTGATCCCTCAAAATGCTTATTTTTTTAATACAAAGACTCAGCCCTCCTTCAGAGAAACTAATTACCCATCATATTGCCTTTTGAAAACAGCCTTTGAGATGGGAACACAGCCATATATTTGCTTCTTTTTTACCCTGTGCTTGTAAAGTTCTTAACATAACAAGCAACTGTGACTGGTGGTTTGAGGCATTACTTTGTACAGATAGATTAGGTGTTTCTGTTCTCTGGAGAAGTATCTACAATGGAAGAAAAATCAGTRCACATATTTGTATAAAGGTACAGGCAATTGACTTTCCTCAGTACACCAGGTAAATCATTGTACATAGTCAACTAGCAAATGAAAATTAATATTTCAACTGATTCCTCTTCTTTCTCAATAAATTCTCTTTCAGACCAAAAATATAAACCAGAAACCATTCACACATGTAAACATTCAGCACACTGATATCAATACTGTCTTTACACACAGAAGTAGTAAAATGGCTTCTCTATTCCAAGAAGCTATAAACAATGCATAAAGACCTCCCCAGTTGTTTTTTTTTTTTTCTCTTCCTACTTGCTTCTGTGCTGATTTTTCAGTAGGGGTGGAATAAGAATGTGCATGATCTACTAATACAAAATATCTTCATGAAAAAGAAGTAATTTTCTTTCCTTTTATAAAACCCATTAGAAAGTCCACTTCTTAGAGTCTTTTTCACATCCTATTTTTGCACAATGAGCTGAGAAGACAACAACAACAAATTTAGAGAGAAATAGCCATCTTGACAAGCAAGTCATATGGAAGCTGATAACAACAACTGAACTAACCACTGTAAGTAATGAGCCTCAGACTGCTAAGGTCCCAATGGAGCTTGGAAAATCTTATTCATACTCCTTGGCACATGCAAAAAAGTAGAAGAGAAGGGTAAAAAAAAAAAAAACACAAGTGTACAGATGTATTTCTTAAGCGCTAAAAATCTTTTCCAGGTGTTTGCACTGAAGGAAATAAAGCTTAAGAAAAATTCTGTGCTGGGAACTGGGTGGTAATTTACATGTTCATGATCACGCACAGTTTGTCTTTGACATAAGGTACTAAACCTTGGTATACAATACGGATATAAGTTAATCCTCTTTATCTACAGTGGAAAATCCCTCAGCAAACTTTTTACTTAGCCCTGTGTAGGCTTCCTCATCAAGGGAACAACTTGATTTGACCCGTGTTAGAGCCTGGCCACCAAAAGGTGCATAATACAGGCAATAAGCAAGGTCCTGGAACAACTGAAATAGGGCTGCATGAGGAAGGATGCTAGTCTCTGTAAGAACTTTTTATTTCTTTTATTGCAGAACATGGAAGATAACACAGTGTGAGACTGCAATAATCTGTAAAGCAACTCTTATTTTTATGCCAGCGGTAGAGAATAATTAGGCCATCAATATATTTTATATTTCTTTCTAATTTTCTAATGTGTGGACATCAGCACTAATACCACCTACCCTAAAACCAATAGAAAGATTCCCTGGATTCAGTTTGCTGTGACAACATAGCTTAATGTGCTACTCAAAAGCTAAAGATTTTCTCTCGTCAAAGCCTGAGAAGATGCACATACGCATCTTGTGTGCAGGTTAAACAACAAACCTCCTCCCTCTGCCAAAAACACACCAGCACACATGCGTGCTCACACACACACACACACCAACCACAAATCAGAAGGAAATTAAATTTTTACCCTAGATGTTTATGTATTTGGTTCTTGTCATTAGCAGACTGTAGTACTGCTGAACATAAGACATCTTCAGCAAAAGTGCAATGATGTCCAGCCTAAAAGCCTGGACTAAAGAGAACCTATTTGAGATGTGCAACAGAGAAAAACGCAGCGTAGTTTGGTCCTGAAAAAACAGCTTAACGTAAGAAACAAATCTATTTCTCTTACTTTCATTTTACTTGGTGTTTCATCACCTTTATTTTCTTAATATTTTAAAAAATTCCTTCAAAGCTTCAGYAAAATATTTTTCTGCATGTACCTAAAATGAGCAGATAAGAGGTTCAGTACACATTGCCACATCTCTCTATGAATAAGCCAGCTTTACCACAGTCTGAGCTTCTCACTGAATTCAAAATATTATATTCCCACATTATTACTTTTTCTAAACGAGGAAAAGAAGGTTTGCAGGCTACTTACTCAACTGCCACTGGCATGCAGTGTATCAAGAGACAGTTCTRCGCTCAGGTCCTGTCCTGACATGGGCTTAGCAGGGCACACAGTCAAGGACTTGAACAGGGCATACCTTCTGGTTGTCTCGACTTTTCTATTACACTGGGACTACTAATGCAACCTATGCGACCCTGTGTGCTCCTCCTTTCCTATAAAAAGATTACTAAGAATTCAGATTAATTCCCCTCTAGGTTTTAATTATTTTTATTTTTTTCCTTTTGGGTCAGGACAATCTGCTCAACTCAGTGCTATCTTCAGGCATGAGCAGGCATCTCAGAAAGGTCTCCACCAGCAGTGAAGAACAAATGAAGGGAAAGAACAATGCAACATATTGTGAAAATACTGCAGTCTTGGGTRTTTCTGCAATAGGCATGCTCTCCACAATGCCATCATTCTCCCAGTCTTTCCTTTTAATCTCTCCACTGCCGCTATTATGTTTGCATCGCCGTTCAGAAAAGAGGAAAGTACGAGACAAAGTGCTTGCAAGCCTTTTAGGAGCAACTGCTGCACAGGAAGAACTGAGAAACAAGAAATGTGCACTGTATAAGTTTCCATTAGCAATGATGGCAAAATACTGCATTTCTCCAGTCTTGGAAACCATTTCCAGTTCTTTCCCACTCTGAGGGTGCCATTGGAAATGACAAAACACTTTTTCAATATCTATTTCTTTTGTACAAATATTTTTCTAATCATAAACGGATAGTGTGGAGAGAGTGCTTCTACTTGACAAAGCTACCATGATACTTACTCTCAAGAGGTGAAGAAAACTGTTTAAAAATGCAACAAGCAAATCGGCAAGACAAAATGTACTGTCACTCACCAGCTCTGCAGCAGGTCTGAAGGGACCATCCCTAGCATACTTCCACTATTTACACAGGCAGCATTGATAGACTGATTTGTCTTGCAGCACTGTACTAAATCACTTCAAGTTTAAAAAAATGAATAAATGAAGCTGCACACACAGAGCATTTTGTGCACTCCTATAGATGAGGCTTGAACAGTAATTACTCTAATCAGAGAGGTTTTTGTTTGAAGCCTCAATAGTGACGAAGATCATGAAATCTATTATTTAAGAAGAACTATTTTGGGAAAATGTCTCCACTGGAAGAAAAGCTGAAAGCACACAATTTTACCCCTGTTGAGAAGCAACTGACATTTCCGCACACCTGCCCCGGCCTCAGGATCTTGTAAGCCACAGGTGGGCCTCACTGCATGTGGATGGAAAGGACTTTATTACTGCAATGATAATGGAGATTTCCAGACTTAATTACTATTGTGAAGCCCCAAAGAGATCATTTGGCTTTGATGACTATGAAAGAATTTAGTGTATATCYATCCATAAAAAGACATGCAAACATGCATTTGTTTGCCAATATTTTGGCTTTCTTCATGAAGAAAGGATGCTCATTTCCTCGAGACGTCTTTTACTCCACCAATCCCCCCCTCCCACCAGATATTCAAAACATTATCCTTTTTTGATGCAGGTACCMGTAGCTAGTCCTTTCTTTATTGCAATATCAAGATTCATTCTGGGAGTGACTCTTCTATCCTTCTCCTCTCCCTCCCAAACAGCCTTTGCCATTATAGTAACTGTTGTTAAGATGAGACAAGTGCTATTCTTTTCTTTCCCCAGAATCAGGTTGGATAAGACATCTAAGGCAGAAAAGTACATGCAAGCTTCAATGAGGTAGGTCTGCTCAAACGTGAGGCAAGCTAAGAAAAAGTCTGAAGTTATCTGAGCTCTGTTCTTTAGCAACAACCTACCACTAAGTTGCTAGGATCTCTCTTGTTAYCCAAAATAGTTCCCAAACATCTATATTCCAGCTAGTGGGGTCACTCTTAGTATTTTGAGATTCAGTGTGAAACAAAATGCTCTAGTTCAATAACACAACGTTTTCTTAAAGCTCCTCTGCCTCTTTCGGTGACACCTATATATTAAACTGAATGTGAGCCAGACTGCATGGTTTTATGGATTCGCAGCCAATAGGTATGAGTATACACACACATATATCATCATTATAGGACTATCAGAACCAAAGCAAGCCTCTAGACATTTTTCTGAAAGAAATGAAGTTTATTCAGACTAGATAGGAAGCATTTTTCATAAATTATCCTCTTACTTTAAGCCAGGTAAYGCAATTCCTATCACAAACCCAGCAGAGGATCTAAGAATTGATAAGATCTTACAAGCAAGCCTGTGTTCTTCTAGCTCATTATGTTTGGGAACTTTGAAATAATATAAGGTTTCCCACTTCTTCCAAAATAGAAATCCAGATTTACTATGTGCATTTTGAGATTATGGACCAAAAGACCAAAGAAACGTCCAAAGACATATCAAAGAAATCATGTTTCCTTCCTAGAGCTAGAGAGGAAGATAAATTTTTCAAAACATTTTTTCTGTTCTTAAATTAAAGATTTTTTAGTTTATAGTCCTTCATCTTTTCCACATGAGGCCCTCAAATCAGTAGTTTGATCTTCATACTTTATGGTATTTGAAAGCAGTTACATGACATATACCGCACTACAGACATATGCAGAGACAAACAGGTTTTTTCTTTCTTAAAAGCATTAATTCATACAAACATCAACACTGTCTTGATAYGCATTTGCCTGATCAATTCTTGTGAAAGCAAACAAGAGAGCCTATGTAAGACAGCCTACTGATAAATCATTATACAGTTTTTAAAACCAGAACTTTTAGTTGCTACCAGCTAACTGGAAAGCTCAAGAGATTTTATTTTATTGCTTTTGCATGTGCGGTAAACACATAAATTGGTTGCTGGACCCCAATATGCATCAACTGAGAAAAATAGAGCTCAAAAATGTTGGCAAGAAGATGAAATAGATTAGGTCATACTGTGAAGCTTACTAGCCTCACAGTAGGTTAGAGAACAGCTGGATCACTAGTGTTTAAGCATAATAATCTTTTACATTTGTAAAGTTATACAGCTTCTTACAGTTAGACTACAAAATGAGAGARATTGTTTAAAAGGTAGATATGGCGGATGCCGGTAGAGCAACTTTCCCACTATCCATCTTAGCCATGACCATTGCTGATCACTTAAACTATGATTCTACTAGCTGAAGTCAGCACCCCTCTTTTCTATCATTCCGCCTCCATCTCCACTAATCTAAGGAAAACAATGATGACCACAACGAAAACACAGCTGTTGAGAAAGAGGCAGCTGTGGCTGAAATATATGGTCCATCATCTTCCTGACAGATAGTCAGATTACATTTGTAAAAAAAAATAAATAGATGAAAAGATGCAAGCATTTTTTTTTTAATGTGGCTACTCATTGAATACACCTTAGTGACTTGGCAACTGAAATAGTTCACTATTCTGACATAGAAGAGTCTTCATTTTCTACAAAAGCAATTTTGCACTTCTACTGAACAGCAAAGTAGGCATGGAGAATTATGAAGTTTGTATTATTGACTGAATTACAGATAGAAATAAAATCCAAGAACATCAGTTACWGAGATGACAACAAACACAGGGAAAAAAGCCATCAGTAATCTAATCAYCTCTAGACAGTCTTCTGTTTTTCAACTCACTAATTTTGAATTTTGAGACAATGATTGATTYGATAATTTAAAAACCCACACATAACTACAGAAGTGATGTGTTGAGCAATGTACATCTTYTACTTATAGCATAATATTGTCAAAGTACTATCCATATTAAAAATACTGCCCTTAAAAGAAAAATGGACAGTACTAATACCTAAGCACAGCATTTCAAAAGTCCTGCTTCTTTATTCATAGTTTATCCAAACGGTACCAGTTAGATCAGCTTCAGTAGAACGGAGGTAAAAAGTAAGCTTAACTAGTTACAATAGTTTGTACACTTTGTTGAAGGAGATCAGATTAAATCCACACGATCTATTCCTCTGACTTTTGCATCTTTGAACCACACCCTTTAAGAAGATAGTATAAATGAAAAGAAATGCATTTCTTCAATGTTAAAATCTCATTCCAAGACTCAGGGGTTTAAAGCTTTGTCAAGCTCCGGTTTTTGTTGCACTGCATTTAGGACTCATCTATACCTCTGTCCTTTCAGAATCCCTGAATTTGGCAAGTCAGAAAGGGTTGTTGAAAGCGTCTCATTTTCTGCAGTCTGAGATCCGTCACATTTTTTTGTATTAATACCTGATAAATTTCACAAACTCATGTATGATTTACACATACCCCCATCAGGGCAAAGATTAAAAAGGTGAGATAGTTAGAGTTCTAAGTTTGTGTTCCAATAGATAATGTTAAGGACTGCTTCGTTGCATTTTTCCAGGTCTTTAGCTGATTTCAAGCTGCCACTTGGAGGACCAATTACCGGTTTAAAAATCAGACAGCGAGGTTACATCTGCTCACACCCTCTATTTGAATTTTGCTAAGCAGTAACATTTTGCTTCTGCTTCAAGGGCGGGCTTGGTCTGAGCTAGATTATTACTTCTGCCTGACACTGACATGTGGCAACAGAACATACAGATTCCTTTGACCAAGACAAGTTATTGGGTTAATCCCCTTCTCTACACGAAACTAGAAGGCCCAGGCAGTTCTTTCCTTAGCACATGGAATTTGTCATTCCCACCCCTCAGTAAACAACGTCTCTCTGTTAGAGATAGCCTTGATTTCATAAACAGATTGTCGGAGTAAGTGTTTTAGAGTGCTAAGTAACTCTGCAATATGGGATTGTATCCCTCCATGCTTGGTTGTTTCAAACCTTTCCTCATATGACCTCCTAACCACATAAACTCACTTCACAAATACAGACAAAATGYGATATAATCCCTGTCTTTAAATCAAGAAAGGTTAAGTCATGCTTGATTCAGATCAAGCTATTGCTGGTGCTGTCTTCCTCTTTTATTTTTATTTTATTTTTTTTCCCTTTTCTCCTTCTCTTCCACAGGACCCATCTTGGTTTCACAACTCTAAACCTACCACTACAGCAAGGGAAAAGAGTGATTTTTAGGAAAAGTTGGACCAGAATTTTATCCATGAGTGTTTCCTATGGAAGAACTTATGAAAAATGATTGCTCACCAGGGTGAGTATATTCTGTTTGGATTTTGGCATATTAAAGAACACAGCCTATTATTTTACTAGTTAACTTCATAAGACAGTTAAAAAATAAAGCTGAAGGATCATTTCTGCTGCTTCTGTTTTTACAAAAGTTGAGCAGACTTACTTTGCACAAAATGCAGGTTGCTGCACAGGTAGTGAGAAGAAAACAAGCCAGCAGTTGCATCTGTCATCTGAGCTGTCAATACACTAATCTTGAATTATTCTCATCAAGAAAGATCTCTCCTGATTTAACAAAAATGATTCATAAAAAGTAGAGAAAAGAAATTAAGTTATATGCACTTATCTGAATGCACAGGTACTGGTTGATTGGGATTATTTTTTTGAAATATATCTCATTGCATTAGGGAATATTGTGTGATTTGGGTAATAAATTCATATTCAGCGATATGTTTATTTAATGCACCCCATTTTCAGGAATTAGTAATCACTGACAATAGTGATGTAGTAAGTTGCAACAGGAACCTGCTCTTTTAAGGGGCTTGCAATACTGTTTTACAGTGTGAAGACACTCAGACGTAAGGATAAATACAAGAACTTTCAGACAAAATAATTACATATACAAGTATTTTAAACAATGAGAGGATGATAATTGTAAAACATAGCACAGACAGATTAAGTGATCTGTCTAAGGTTGTATACATGAAATATAGCAGAGCCAGCAATTTAGCCTGGTCACTGAATCCCAGACTGCCCCAGATATTCTCTGGCAGAAAATCAGCTTTCTGCGTTTGTTGTATTTTACCAAATTCTYATCTGGCTAATACTCTAAAGGCTATATTTAGACTGACGGTGCCTGCTGCAAGGAAGAACAAGAAATAGAGAAGTTGTACATTCCCTTTCAGCCAGTCTCACAACAGCTTCAGACAGGTTAATGATCATACTGAGTATCTCATAGCAACAAAGCATTTTTTTTAATTAAAAAAAAAAACTAAAAAACATTTTCCTATGCACCATATATGGTTGTTCTGAATAGCAGAGTTCCTAAATTGACATTTCTCTGCTCATGATTTATACAGTATTTATGACAGGATAACAGGGAAGCACCCAGAGGAGCGGTTAGAGCAGAACTGGAAGGATTATTCTCCCTGTTGTTAAGAACCCAAGGTTAGAGCACATCTATCTACTTGACTTCTGCCTCTTATTTCTTCCTTCCTTTGAATCAGCCAAACTGAGAATGTAGTTGAAAAGAGCCATATAATTAACGTTTTCATTTAGCACAAATCATTCGCTGGATTGTATCATTAGAAAAAAAAAAAAAGATCATACTTTCTTTATGCTTCTCAACCAGAGCAATGTCAAGATTAGTCATCTTGAGTGTACAAATCACATACTCTACTCTTTCTCTTCAGGAGGCCTTTGTAAAACCAACCTCTGTGAGTGTAAAAATCCAATCCATTCAATTCCAGACTGGGCACAAAGAAAAGCAAGTACAAACWTATGGAGTTGCATATTCTAGTACAAATTAGAGGCACTTTTGGTTAATAAGATTATAATAGAGCTTTGTAYTTCAGAGGGAGAGGGACAGACAAATGACATTGACTTAGTGTTGTAATACCTAATAACCACTCCTGTTTTCATTCTGCGCATTTGGGAAAGACAGTGATGGGAACAACACTGGCTTGATTAAGCAGAGGCAAGCCGCATCTGTTCCCACTTGCTTCTTGCCCCAGGTAAAACCCAGGGCAAGGTCACCACCTACACTAAACCGCTCAAAGGATAAAAATGAAACTCAATGACACAGAGAAGCTGTGTATCTCTGCTTTCCCATGCTAGCCATAAGTTATCAAAGCTCTTACTAGTATGAGGYTTGCTATCACCTTGCTTTATGGTAGAGCATAGTCCATGGGGCTCCATTGCTAGCTTACAGGTACATTACAAAATGTCTTTGATGAGACAGAAACACACGGTCTGAAAGAACACAGAAARGGCTATTTGCTAACTAGTCATTTTGTCCTCCAAGAAGTCAGATACTGCTGCTGTGGCTGAAGTACATTAATGTTAACTTTGCAGCTCAAACACGTAGCAGACATATCTTGTGCAGCACTTCTGTCGCATAGTCTTTTGGGCAAGAAAAGAAATGAGAAGATAACAGCAAGATAGAAATGCTTATAATCTGTATGTCATCTTGAGGAAGGTCAGGTGAAATTCACTCAACTCTTAATCCAAAATAGCAAGCTCCATAAAGTGCTTGGAAGAAGATTAACACTGAATCAATAAGAAACCACATAGACAATACCTTGAATGTAGTTTAGCTGCRTGAAAATATACTTCAAAAAGCCTCACTAGTAAGTGCTTTGCAGTAAGATAGTATTCTAGTACGTTTGCAAATAATCAGATAAATGTTTAGAAACAAAGCAAAATAATGAAAATCCTACCCTYAACAAGTTAAAAAGATTATTTTTCTGTTTAAGATGATCGCAAGTCCTACTAACACTTACGGAAGGGAGCTTATGTCTCTTGTGTATATGCTTCATTTTTATTATTATTGTTATTATATTGTTGTATATTGTTCTTATTGTTTAGCAGGACCAATGTTAATGTCAAATGTTATTTGCAAAAAAAGCACCAATGTAATTAAAGTACACTGAAAATATGGTTATTGATTAGAAAGTGAATTTAGATTGACATATATAATGAACAAATCTTACTATCCTCCTTTTTGGAGTAACTAAATACAGGAAGTAAAATCCTGGCTTTCTCATGTACCAGAACTGCTGTTCTGACTCATCTTTGAATTAGAACTCTAGACTAAGTCTATAAATGCTGATATTCTGGGTTATCTTTGTGAAAGTCTTTGAGTTCTAAAATTTCCTTTCCCTGCTGGTCTGAATAATACCAGAACATGGGATAGATGCATTAGTCAAGCAGTTAGAGTCCATAAATGCTCGTTTTGTCATCATGAGCTGTCTGCTTCCACCACCTGTTATATTGTTTATATCTTGCGTGGGGAAGTTTACTATATCTATTCTAATATTCAAAGTGTCACGTTTCTTAGCAAACCAGAAAGGGTAAAGAACTATGTAAAGCAAAGAAACTGAATTCTTGCGCTCATTTTAAATAAATCATCTTGTGCTCATTTAAATAAACATAGGGATGGCGCCATTATGTAGTCAAGCTGATAGTACTGGTTTGAAAGTCACAAAAAATGATATTTTTATGCATCTTCAAAATATTGGAATACATTACTTGATAACAAGAACAAGAAATTTCCTGTAAAAACCTTTTGTGTGTGCCAAGAACTGGAAGTGACATCAGGAAGCTACAAAACAAAAGCAGATGCATAGTTTTTTAGTTATTTTCTAGCTGTTTTCCTATTGTACCTGCTGGTAAGGTGTTTTATTGCTAGCCAGTTCATGAGAAAGAAACTTTTCTTCTTTTAGAGGGAGAAAAATGCCTCAGAGCTAAGTGATCAAATTAACTAATATGAATCATTATTTTGCTATTAGTAAAGAATGGACAATAAAGAAGAGATTTGCAGACGCTATTTTGCCTAGATCTTTCATCAGAAAAATAAAAAGGGGGAAAATCAAATTAAGTTTCTCCAGGAAAAAAGAAAAAGGAAAAAAAAAAAAAGAAAGAAAGAAAACATATAGCTGGGGCAAATATGGTTACAGATACACCGTTAGAAAATTGTTTTAGAAGTTTATTTGCAAAAAGATTTAACGCTTTGTTTCAAATATGGATAATTTAATCTTCCACTAAAAGGCAAAAGGGATAAAGAGATCTATAGCATATTGAACTTGGACTATGGATACAACCATTTCCATCATCAGAAGGAAAAAAAAACAATCAAAAAGCTCTCAAAGTACAGGCAAATAGATGTTTCACTACCACTGGTGAAGTCCATTGCTGAAAGTTATGGAAATCTTAAATCTTTCAGGCAAATGCTCTCCAGTCAAGACCCCTTAAGCTTATCCTTTTATGTTGTCCTTTGCAGAATGCCCCATCCACAGGGATTATGGTCTACCAAGAAGTGAAGGAAATCAAAACACTTACTCCTTGCAGAGGCCACAGGCCATTTCACTTTCTCTGAACGACGGTGAAAGATCAGAAGCTACTCAACAGCATYGCAGCTACTTACTCTGGAACAGGCAAGACAAGAGAAGGCATTCAAAAGTACCAGGTAACCATACTAATAGAGTCATCTCATGGTAAAATTGGCACCATAAAACGGGAAGCATATCCAGAAATCCTTGACATTTTAAGTGCATTTCATGTTATTTTTGTACAGGTCAGATGAGATTTCTAAATTTCAGATGAGATTTCAGGCCTGAACTTTCAGAGCTGCTTACGCTGTTTGTAAAAGATAAGACACTTTCAACCACCCAACTAGTCACGTCAGAATTCTTGCATGTTTTTATACTTATTGTCTACTGTTTCTCTTCCAATATGAGCCAGACTGAAACATCAGTCCACAGTGACCTGYTGTCACTATCAGCTCACAAATGACTTTGTCAAGAGATTTTTCTCATTTAATTGGGTGAGGTTATATATTGCATATTCTCCAATTAGAACTGAGTCATTTTGTCAAGTGGAGATTGAAAATGGAAATATATTCCAGCACTAAATAGAATGTTTATCCAGAATTCACATAATTCAGCTGTGATATCCTGATAACTGCCCGCCTGCCCTGTAAAACATGAGATGTGTATCAGTTTATATATCCCTACAGCTAAAGAAACAAGGGTTCAGCTAAGAGCTTTGTATCTTTTTTCTTCTACTATTTTTAATTATTTCYATCTGCATTAAAAAAGCAGATTAATATAAAACTGAAAGTGGAAAAAAATAATATGTTTTCCTATATCCCTGTGATTACTCGTATATATGCCAGAGRTTGAGAATGAATTTTTATCATGGGCTGTTATTGACAAGCTCCTTGTGTCAGACCTTTGCATAAGATCTCTCAACCTGAGATGGGATCTTATTTAACTTTCCTCCTCCTCTTGCAGTAAAGGGTCATAAATAAAGGTTTTCTTCCTAATGCGGAAATTTTAAAATGTAAAGAAAAGTCGTTTTCAGAGATGTGGAATGCGATAGCCAGGAAAGCTCTACTGTTTACCACTCTTACAATCTGCTTAAGAATAGACAGTTGCTTTACAAAYGAATCRTYATCAAAACAAGCCACTGACAGCCATCAAGCSGRTAGCATTAGATGGAGAGACATCATYTCCAAAATTGCAAAACTTAACACAGCACTGTCAGTGAATAGTATTATACTCCAAATTTCCTGACCCCGCTTCCAAAGTCAGTGGAACAACGCTGGTTAATAGCAGTCATGCCCAGTAAGCTCAATTCCAACACTTCAAGAAGACAGGGAACAAAGGAAAGGGAGTTGTAAGGGAGCGGGGGAAAAAATGCTCATTCTTTTTTATGGGACAAAGAGATTCGATCTTGAAAGCTGTATCAGGTCAGCATGGCAGAAAAAAATTAGAATCACACGATATTCATGTTGTGGCAAATCCTCAACAGGAAGGACGGACTGCCAGCTGTTTTACCACATGGTTTCACAACAGCCTTTAAGTGGTTGTCCCACTGGCCAAGATTCTCAAATCAAGCACACCTTTCATGAAGATGGGCAAAACATACAACATAGGCATGTTGTCCCTATGCTACTCRAAGTTCACTGAGCCAAGAAAATCCTAAATTGTCTCAAGCTGCTTGGCTTATTGGGAATAGTTGTACAGGCTACAGCAAGCAAAGAGACATGTATCTCCAAACAAGGAACCTTCTTTTTCTGGTGAGAAAAAAAATGGTCAAATGTTCATTTCAATGTCTCATGTACAGAGTAGTGTAAGTATTGACATAAAACAACGTATAAACATGTCAGCTGCTTCTAAATTCCTTAGGCTTTCACCAAGGTTCAAACCTGCAAGGTACAAGCAAATAGGTGTATACTCTAGTTACCTTGATGAGGTTCTAACACCCTTCCTGATCCCGACATCTGATTCACCTCGTTCTATCATCAGAAAAATAGCTGCTACCTCTTACTCAGCATTTGACAGTTTCAAAAATAGTATGATAAATTGGTTTTTTTCCTCTTTACATAGAGGCAATTTAATTAAACAAAACTCTAAATCTTTTGTTCCTGTGGCAACATACTCACTACATTCCTCAGCAGTGRTTTGGTTAGCCTACACATTTTCTGTTAGTCTACTTGACAAAACTATTCATTGCTGAAACAATTTCAGAAGTGAAGCATGCAGATATAAATCCATTCACGTTTCAGCCCAGAAAGATTTTTGCAAAAATACAATATACATTTTTTTGCCAGCTATGCATTATAAATGCAAGGAAATTGCATTGCAAAACACACAAGCAATGCATTGCAAACATACAAGTAAAATTTTAACCTTTCATCAGTATATGCACCTTCCATAGGCTTATGTCATCTTGCCTTACAAGAGACGTGTGTCATGTATGACTTTGAATATGCAACAGGAGACAGTATTTCAGAACAGATTAAAATTCAGTAAGTTCATCTCATCTATTCCACACCTCATCTTCCCTCATGCAGAAGTCTACCTTTATTCTATGAAAACTGATATCTGTTCATAGGCACCTCCAGATCCAGCTATCTTCTATACATATCTTAAGACATGAAAAGCAACCAGAAGGCAGTTTTCAACATAGCTAGACCAGGATGTTCTGTATTCACAGAACACTAAATAAGAACAAAAAGGAGCTAAATATTGCCCTCACTAATCTTATTGCCAACAAGTGATTTTCAGAGTCGCATTTCAGTCAATTCGTATTTATAGCATGAGTATTACCCAGAAATGCTTATCTTTAAAATTGTACTGCCCTAGAGGTAAGGAAGTTATGCGGTTGAGAAGCTGTTTTGGAGATCTTATTAAAACAGCTGACTCATCAAAAAACTCACCTCTTTGCGAACAAATCAGATGCAATAGATGGCCAGAATATTCTAAGTCAAATAAAGAAAAAAAAGAGATCAAAGAAAGCATATTTGTACTCCTCCTCACAATTTCAAGTGGTCAGAGTGGCCACAAAGSGTGAGGAGACTCCAGTCTAAGTCAGGTACTTCCACTCAAACATCTCAGAAGCACTTGAATCTGAAGCTACAGAGTTGCAGTCATGCTCTCCGATAGCCAAAACCAGTATTGTGACAAAAAAAAAAAAAAAAAACACGGTTGCTTTCGGTATCTTACATTCCCATCAAATGCGATGCTTGCCGCTTGGTTTGGTCTTGCAAAGGCACACAGATACAAATAACACTTACTAGGTAGCATTTACCCACACAGTTGTCAACGTGAATTACTAAATATGCAGAAAGCAACATGTAATGAAGGCTTTGCTGTACGATGACAACTGGGATCCTACAGCTTTTATACAACTAGGGCGGGAAACACACAGCAGCAGGAGTGAATGCAGGCTGGCACACACACCGCAAACCCCTGAGCACGTGCTATCCCGGCAGCCGGCCCAAGTGGGCAAGTGGATAAAGACCAGCTGCAGYGGGGTGAAAAGACTTGCTTCTCTGCTAAAAGAATGAAAATAAACAAACGAACAAACAGGGAGAGATCACATGAGCTGCAAGGCAGTGCTACCTTACTGAAAGCACATTTGCCCAATGCATTGAAAAGGCTGAATGTCAAAACAAAAGCGATAACATGATACCTCCTGTCTAATAAATTAGTAAGTGGCATAAAATGCATCCTTCCAGTTGCCGTTCCCTGTGCTCAGAAGACACATACACACACCAGTAAAACAGAGGGGGAAAAACAGAGTCAAGCAACGCGTTGCAGGGTGGCCTCGGTACTGTTCAAGGTGCAAGCTTTAACCCACACACCCACGGCTTCATTTCACCTACACAGCYTGGCACTAGTTTAGCAATGAAAATGAAGCTGCAGTCTCAACAACGTCGGCCTGCAAAAATAGAGGGATTTTCTCTGTAAACAAGTCACAGAAAACARTTGCAAAAGAAAAGTGGCTTGTATTTGGAAGGACGCATATCCCTAAAAAGCACAGCCTTTTCAGAGCTTTTCTTAYTATAAATTTCCATTTTATGATCCCCAAATCCTTTTTTCTTCCAACCTAGACAGCCTTGTAATTTTATGTATTCTTACAACCTTGTAATTTTAGGTATTCTACTCAGTTCAGTGTACAATTCAGCATTTGAAAGCCAAGACTTGCTGCTGTTACTTTTCACACTGTCTACCACCAACTGTTTTGCATGATAGAGGTCTAGATGTGGCTTCAAAAAATGGAGTGTTGTTGTTCCGTTTTGCAAAATTGTCTGTCCTACGAGGCAACAGGATTATTGCCCCATAAAGGCTGCATAATATTATTTTTGCTGTTGTACTGCAAACATTTAAAATTAGGTTAAACTTTTTTCTCAATTCAAATTGAAAAAGATTTAGTAGAAAAAAAAGACACTTCTACAAACATTCAATAGCTCAGTACTGAGCTGCTAAACTTGCAAAGGAACAAACAAAAAGGCCAGAGGTTCCAATGACTACATCAATGTTCAGCTTCAGCTTTTGGGTATTTATTACATTTAATATTAGTTATACTATGGAATGTGAATCTGAACTATCGTAAAAATAAACTTAGTGTACCTGTACTCACAAAAAGGTATTTAACTGGAGGCCAAGTATTTTTCTCACTGCAGAAGGACCTAGAACCATACCTTTATATATAATTTCCTTCAGAACCRCATTTGCTTTTAGGTATACAACCTTGTAAAGAAAAAATGCCCTAGCCATTATTTAAATGAACCTGAGAAAATGGACCTCACTCTCTAGCAGCATTAAATGTATTGTGTCACGAACCATGAAGCAAWCTCTTGTGGTACAGTCCTTATGCATTTATTGCTTTTTTCCATCTCCCATATTTYGTCACTAATTACTAGTCACTGTAGTGCTTTTTTGGGGCAATGACATGCAGTCTGAAGACACATCAAGACTGTGCAAACTCAAGCAAACTAATGAAACTCTTCTTTTCTAGAGTATAGTTACATTATTAACCAGTGCAGTACAAGCAAGGAAAGGTGTAGGGTTTGCTCCAGAGTGATCCATCACAGTCCTAGGTCTGTGTGTCCACACTGCATCCCTGCTGACAGCAAGGTAGCTGGCCCAGGCCTCCACCACACTGGGCTCCGTGGCACGGTGCTAGAAAAACTTGAGTCCCCACTGGATGCAAGCAGCTCTAATGATGCCCTGGAGCACARCTTCAGTCTTGGTCCCAGCAGGAGGGAAACCACTTAAAACATACCATTGACAAGTTCAAGTGTGAAATGCAGGACACCAATTAAAGATGCAAGCCCTTCAGCACACTGCGTTATTAATGTAGATGCACTCCTAGTGTCACAGCTACTACATAAGTTACCAGTTTATTCCCGACTTCCACTCAGCAGTGATACGAGCACATGCAGCTGCATGTGTTCATTACAGCTCATTCAATGGATGATCCAGTGTGCATGCAACAGGAGTTTAGGAATTCAACTTTCTTAGGAAAGGAGCTCTTTTTCCATTCTGTCCTTTTTTTAAGGGTCAGTGTAGCCGTTCAAAGAATAAAATTGAAGATGTGATTGTTTGCACTACTGTTTRGCCTCCAGCTGAGGAAGTCTGATGGCAGCAGTTCATTTCCAAATGCTGAACAACAAGTAAAAGAAATTTTGACCACAAAAGCTCAGTATGAAGATTAAAGATGTAGCACAAGRATAGGAATAGCATCTCGCATTAGTTTTAGGCTGCTGAAAGCTCCACGATTTCAGAGTGGACACAAGCAAAAGAAACAACTTAAATTGGCTTAAGCAATATCTTTTGCCATCACATCATTATYACTTGCTTCAAAGAGCTGTATATATAGAACACATTTTCTTATTTTATGTTAATTTTGAAAGCCCTGTGACCAGAGCACATCCTCTGCTTTTGACATGCATCATCTGAGTCAGCTGAAAAGCAAGCCTGTTGTTCACTTCCAGGTGATGATTGACAAGAAGTCAGCACTGCAAGTTCTCCTTTACACAYAGAAGCAGTGCAATCTGCTGAAACAGCAATGATAAACATTGCAAAAGAAACAAAGAAGCAACATTTTAAAATACGAACTGATTTTTTGTTTTCTCCAGAAAGCAATTTGATTATATGCCTGCCTGTCACATCAGRAACAAAGAAAACAAATGATTGTCTAAAGTTCCACAAGGAAATAATAGTTCTGAAAAAGTAGGAAGGATACAGTAATTCCAGTTAGTATGTAATAACAGGTGATTTGTTAGTAAACTAGTGTCTGTTTCTGTGGAAGTTTAAGAACTTTCATATACCAGTTCTCCTTTAACAATGAATTACAGAAACGGAAATTCATTTTATAAGCCTACATTAGACACCTTCATTTCCCAATTTCAAAAGAATTATTCTCTTACAAATTTAAGCATGAGCTATCTGATCATCAAGAGATATTTCAGAGTTCACAGCAACTCCAATGRAGCAAGTATTTCAGGATCCATCGCGTTCCCCCATTTTGTGTTATGGGCTTCATCGGCATCRTCCCCTTACAAACTCACTAGCAATCTCCAACCTCTCTCATGCATTTACAACATCTTTGCAAGCAACTTTAAAACAAAAACAACAAAGAMGACTGTGAAGTTTTTGTTGTTAAAAGAAAGTCAAGCTCAAGCATAGCATCCCCTGTAACAGGTATTATGATTCTAACATTTTATAACAGTAAGTTTCTCAGAGATAGGTAGTGTACAAGCGTAGAGCAAGATGATCCCTGACCAGAAGTTTAAGATGAAATGCAGTAGGTAACACTACTTCCTTTCCATCCTGTAGGAAAAAGAACAAGGAAAGAAAGTAGGCTTGCAAAATTAAAGCTTTTTAGGACAAAAATACAAGTAGACTTATACAAAGACACAATTAGGCAAATGCAGCAAGTTTCTTGTATATTTTTAGATCAATAAAAAAGTAGCAAGTATATAGGTATATATAAATACATATACATACATAAACACACACAGATCTTTATCTTGGTTGTATGGTCTGTAGCCTTATCTGTACTGCTGAATTAAGTCATAGAAGTACTTAGTTGCTTTGCTATGCCATTAGTATATGCTGAGAGCATTATAGGATTTACTTCTTCACCTACCCTGCTATAAAAATTCTTCTTCCTGAGAACATCATAAACTTAATCCATGTATACTGCCCAATACTGGTCCTACTGAAATCAATAGGGATGTTACTTATGGTAGGTCTATGAAAACAAAGAAGTATTTGAGGACTGCAATACTGTTCCATGCAAATAAGAATGGCACAACAGCGCAACAGAGGATAACTTCCGAGCTAGGTGAACATAGCTGGTGTTACATTTTCTTCACTGTGAGGATATGCCATCAGCCAAGAGAGGAAAGGTGCTGTGTTTTTTTGCAATAGATTTATTCAAAATTCCTGCAACACTTAAAGACTTTAGTCCTTACTTCAGACCAGGAAAAATAATAAACTTTGTCAAGCTATGCCAGATTTAATATTTCATATTACTGCTGTCACATACAGTAACTGAGTATCTAAATATAACCAATGTCTTGTGAATTTGAGCTGTTTCTGATTAAAGAATAATCTTCAGCTGAATTTCTACAACATAGATTAATAAGAACTTAAACTCTTCTACTCTCATGCATTTTGCTACATTCATACATTCAGCTTAAAAGCATTCAAAGCCATTCAAAACCAGTTACAATTATTTTGTAACTGGTTGGAAACTGAAAATTGCAGAAAGCAGCAAAATAAAGAAATAGTTCCAAAAGGATAATGAGGAAAAAAGGAGCACAGTTTTCTAACCCAGAACAATATTTTATGACYTTTTTCCTGTAAGTATAGACAAAGCCAAGAATACAAGTTACCTGATATTTCCTATTTTAAGACTCAAATTTCAATTATTTACTGCTTGACAGTACAGTATCCACTTAGGCTGAAATTTCTGTGTSAGAATTTCATGTGTCTCTGAAATTCTGTCTGAGGTAATTTTTCAGCCGAGAGAGTTTTTTTCCAAGAATGCGTGATGAAAAAGCACAATGCTTCATGCCAAGTTTAAGCAGTTATGTTGATCCTTTGCCAAACAACTCCAATACTTTTGTCCTTTGTTAATTAAATTAAAGTTTGACAGGTATAGGCTTTGTGTCACAGTTACGTACGCAGGCTCCATCAAGTCTTTCAAGAATGTTTTAGMAGGTTAACTCTCTGTTCATATTATCCACAGGCAGTATGCTCAGTCCAAGAGTTAAGTAAGCCCTTCCCTCCTATCACACTTCTGAACCTCTCTGGCCTATCATATATCTGTGAAAATCATTCCAAGATCAAGCAGTGTCTTTCCTAAAAATGCTCTGTCTACACTACCAACAGACCAAATCAGAAAAGCACATCATGAGGCACAGAGGAAATTGTCATCTTCAGGACAGAGACAAATTAGGCCTCAATTTAGAAATGAGGCCTGAGTGAGTTCACCCTGGATAGGTGAAAATAATAATAATAATTATTATTATTATAGGTCTTTACAGTCTTGACCTAAAATCTAGAACCTGCAACAGGCCATAAACTAACATTATATTTCTTACTTGGTGTCAACACCCAAGTTTATTAGAAGTGGTAAGGGAGGTCTAGACGGTCTAGGTCCATCACAACATCTGAACATGGTGCGACAGTACTATTAAACTCTTGTTCAGTATCCCTCATGTGACTCACGGTGCGTTCTAGGGCACAAGTCATCACCTGGAACCCCAGGACTCTATCTAGAACCCGAACTCGTTACCCAGAGCCTCAGGGTGACATTGCCCAGAGAAAAAAAAACCCAAAGTACTGAATCTCCAAAGAGCCAACTTCATTCCAATGAGATGACTGACACTGGTGAAAGCTGAGAGATCCCATGGAAAATAATCTTCAAGTTTAACAGCTGGATCCAGTAGTAAAGAATTCACAGCTAATTACAGTGTACTTGGAAAATTCAGAATTCCTGTCAATGCATCAGAATGGGAAACATTCAGCACAAGATAATTATACTAAAAAAGCAAAAGCAACCAGCCAGCTAAAACCCATAYAATATCAACAGATCTCTCAAGCCTCATGACCTCTTCCCCCTTCCGCCARTATAATTCTTGATCACCAACAACTGCCTCCTCAAAGCACAAAAATAGCCCATTCCAGCTTCCAGGTAGTCAGACAAGCTTGGCTGAAGGGCACCACAGATGGACAAGGAACACCTGGTGGAGTTCAAACACAGAAGAGAAGTACACAGAGATGGAATCAGGGATGGGCTACCCAGGAGGAATACAGAGACATTGCCTGAGTCRGCAGGGATAGAGTCAAGAAAGCCAAAGCTCAGCTACAGTTGAATCCAACAAAGGATGTGAAAAATCAGCAAGATAAGTTCATTAGCAGGAAAAGGAAGGCTGAAAAAAAATGTGGGCCTGCTGCTCAATGGGGTGGGGTGGTTACTAACAAGGAATACAGAAAAAGGTGAGGTACTCATTGCTTTAGTAGCAGAGACTCTGGGACTGAGACAGAGTCCACAGGAGAAAGATTAAGTTAGGAAACACAAATACCAGTTAGAAAGAAACAAGTCCATGACACCAGATGGGATGCACCCAAGGGTGCTGAGGGAGGTAGATAAGGTCACTGTAAAGTTACCCTATGATCTTTGAGCAATTATGGCAATGCTGGGAAGTTCCTGAGGACCAGAAAAGGACAAGTGTTGTACTTGCCAAGAGGTACAAGAATGAGGAGAGGATCCTGAAAACTACCTGCTAGTCAGTCTCGCTTCAGTCCCTGGAAGTGTAATGCATCAGTTCTTCCTGGAAGGAGGTGCACAGTGGATAAGAAAGCTATATGGAGCTGCTGGCATTGATCTACCAAATGCAAATCCTCCTGTACCCACCTGATAACATCCTGCAATGAAAAGAGTTTCTTTCTAGAGAAATAGTGGACATTGTTTATCTTGACTTGAGCAAGACCTTTTCTCCCATAGTATTCTTACAGTAAATCAGTAAAATACAGACTTGTAGGYGGAAAGCTTGCTCGACTGCCATGCTCAAAGTGTCGTCATCAACAGTACAAAGTCCGGCTAACCAGCGATGTTCCTCAGGGAATCAATACTGAGATCAATACTTTTAGTAGTAGTCAATAGTAAATCTACACTCATTACAACTGTTTCTACACGTGTCAATAATACAAAGTGTTCACTTCTGGTCGTACTGTCTCACCTACAACCTAGCTCTGACCGAGGAAGGTAGAGATTACACAAGTAGAATAGAGTTTGATTAGAAAGTATACGGAACTCCCTCATGCTGTTGACACTTATTAGAACAGGACCATGCAAAATTCAAAGGCTAAATTATTTCAAATGTGAGGTAGTGCTAGACTGCACTATTCTCTTATTCTCCTTCAACAGCACAAGTTCCTACCCAAGATTACATCTTCTAAAACATAAATCTTTGTCGTGAATCTTCTCTCCAATGCACAAAAAAAARCAATGAACTGGGTCTCRTGACAGGAGAGGATGCTGCAACACYGCAGTTTGYGTAAGGACACAACAGCCAAAGCAGAAAGTGGTCCACCTATGGCTTCTGCTTCTCTCCACTGAGTGCACAGGAAGCCAGGTCTGCCAGCTCAGGAGCAATAAGCAGTCAAGATTATCCATCATTTTCCAGATAACAGAAATCAATAATGCTCCGTATGCCTTTAGCAACACAATAAAGTGAACATGGCCTTGCAACCTCAATAAAACCAAAAATTTGGCATCTTCTAAATGTGTCAGGATTAGGAATATTTTTAAGTGTTGATATGGTGCGTTTAAGTGCTTTCAGAAGTTCAATACAATTACACACACATCACTTATGAGTCACACTGATTATAGTACATGGCAGCATAAAAGAAACTTCTGTTAGGAGCCACTTAGTATGAAATTTCTCTCTGCTAGATAAAAATATTAGGAAGGGAAGCACAAGTCTGTGGGAGATGGTTAAAAATGCATTTTAGGGCTGTTTGATAAGTCTTAAATGAGACAGACTTTCAGATGTGCTGAAAATCCATTCTGAGAAATAACCTCTTTTGCATGCTGCAGGTAATAGCTAGTAACCAAAAAATAAAACTAAACAGAAAGCCAGTCACTAGTTTGTTTTCACCTTGGCTATATATTCTAGAGCTGTAACTTTGATCTAAGGTAAAAAGCCAAGGGTGTACGGAGGGAAGTATCTGATAACACGTCTTGACTCACCCATGGATAAAGCCATTTCCAGTCTGAGTTGCACTATTTTCAGACTTAGATTTAATCTTGACCCTAATTACTGCATGACAGTGCTTTTTTTCAGGTACTTTCAAGAGGTGCTTTGAGTACATACCAGAATTTAAGTTTTGTGGCCATTGATTCTCTCCAGAATTCACAGCACAAAGTCTTTATCCTCTCGATCTTTACTTCTGAGAAAACCACATGTTCCTTCCTTCTCTTTCCTCATTTTCACATCTAAGGAAATAGTTTTCCTTGGATATAGGCGCTGAAATTTGGAGTTGGTAATGAATAATGAATATGTGAATTCTGTAACTTTAAATTTTTGACAAAATTGACTGACAAAACCTTTCCCCTGTGTTGTCATTAAATAAATGCAAAGCGAAAAAAGTGTAAGTTCTAAGACTACAAACACAAATGTTGATTCATTTGTGATATAGGAAAGAAAAAAAAGCATGTTTATGTTCTTATAACATAGTTCAGCTACATGAATCCATGGATTTTAATGCTCCAGCTAATTAGAGTAGTAACCGATATTACAGATTTTACTTCTGCAGCAGACCAGACTTTCCCCCATACAATTTAGCTAGTTCAAAATTAGTCAAACAGACTAGTTCCACTTTCCAGCCACCTAAAGGAAAGTATGCCTTATATATGCTTTCAAATGCTTGCTATAATATTTTATATAGCATTTATATTTTATATAATATATATAAATAATTATRTAACTATATTATACAATATTGATATAAATATTTTTATATTTATATTATACACTACTTATCTAATATTTTATAGTGGTAAATTCCAAGGCAGTAAGGAGGGGCAAGTTATTCCATGGAAGACAATGTTACTGCAGATTTCCACTAATTAAATTGAAATTCTGACTTCCTCRCTATAAGACTGTCATCAGATAATCCAAAACTCAACGTTTTACCAATAACAGAATTTCATTGTAAACGTCAGCTCAATAGTGTAATTACATCTGTGGAAGATATCAACAGAATCTAAAACTTAGTGCTTTCTTYCAGAAAGTCTCTGTGCTATGATGTTATTAATATTGGTCTTCCTTTCCAAATATTATCACTTCTTCTTTAAAGTCATAACCAGCAAGCAGTCCAAGTAAGATGGAAAAATACCATGGAAATGTGTACAAATATGGCATGTGTAATAACGGACTGAATGTCTTACTGAATCAACAAGTAAGTGACATATTTGGTCTTTGTTTGATTAAACTTACTGGAAGGTGCTGACATGGGATTATGCATTACTAAAATATTTAATTATAGAGCAGAAATTAATAAATAGGATATTGTAAAAGAAAACAGAGTGTAACAGTCTGGAAATAATGTACACCATGAAATCCCCTTTGACTTTTGAGAAGGGCTCACAGTGACTGCTATTAAACTCCCTACGTATGCAGCTCTCGTAGTTGAGGTCACTGTGTTATCTGCAGCACCCTTTAGAATCCAGGCGCCACTAGATTTACTACAAATAAATTCAAGAATCATAGCATGCAAAAAARTGGGGAATTTCAATCATGCACATATTTTCAAAACTGTTATCTTCRCAGAGTCACAGAATAGTTGAGGTTGGAGGGGACCTTCAGAGATCACTCAGTCCAATCCACCTGCTCAAGRAGGGCACCTAAAGCACATCACCCAGGATCCTGTCTAGACAGCTTTTGAATATCTCCAAGGATGGAGACTCTATAGCTTCTCTGGGCAACCTGTTCCAATGTTCAGCCACCCTCACAATAAAGAAGATTTTCCTCATTTTTAGGTGCAACTTCTTCTTTCAGTTTGTGCCTGTTGCCTCTCATTCTATTGCTAGACTCCACYGGAAGGAAAGTGGCCTCTTCTAAAATCCCTTCCTTTTTATCTATTTAAACACTTTGATAGGATCTTCCCCTATTCTTCTCTTCTTCATGCTAAACAGGTCCAGTGCTCTCAGCCTTTCCTCRTGGCGGAGATGCTCCAATTCCTTCATCATCTTAGTAGCCCTGCGCTGGGCTCACTCCAGTATCTCCATATCCCTCTTGAACTGGGGAGCCCAACACTGGACACATTACTCCAGATGCAACCTCACTATGGCTRAGTAGAGGGGAAGGATTACCTACCTCAACCTACCGGCATTGCTCTGCCTAACGCACCCCAGGGTACCATTGGCCTTCTTGGCCACAAGGGCACRTTGCTGGCTTGTGGTCAGCTTTTGTCCACTAAAACTCCCACACCCTTCTCGATAGAGCTGCTCTGCAGAGATCAGCCCTCAAACTGTACTCATGCATAGGGTTATTCCTCCCTAGGTGCAAGACCCTGCCCTTGCCTTTGCTGAATTTTATGAACTTCTTGTCCAGCTCTCCAGCTTGTCAAGGTCCCTCTGAACAGAACAGCCCTCTGATGTATCAACAACTCCTCCCAGATTGTATCATCAGCAAACTTGCAGAGGAGGCACTCTGTCCCTTTGTCCAGGCCACTGATGAAGTTAAACAGGATGGGACCCAGTACTGAGCCCTGGAGAACTCCACTAACCATGAGCCTCCAATTAGACCTCACACCACTGAGCTCAACCCTCTGGAGCTCTGCCATTCAGCCAGTTCTCAGTCCTCTCTGAGAGCAGACCTCTCTGTCTGCTCATCTATCTCATGCTTCCTGAGCTTGCCTATGCCTTTCTGAAGCCAAGGTAGACAACCTTCACTTCTCTCAACTTAGACACATTCAAAATCCAGTGCAGACATACAGCCCATAATAGCATATAGCTCCAAGCATATGAAACTGTGGCTAAGTATACAAAAAGCATGTACTCTTTAGCCTATTATGCTTGGAAATCTTGCACTAATGTACTCTCATTCCCAGTAAGGAGCTTAAAGTTGAAAATCAAACTGACAAAGAGGATCAGGTAAAGACTCTCAGGCAGAACAGTACTGAGTTGAATGAGTTACTCTCATTTCTGGAGRAGAGAAAGTATTATTTCTTTTAAACACATCATCATTGTTTGTCAACCCTGACCATCATGCAGATCCTTCTTCCAAAAAAAAGAGAAGTAATGAAAATCTAAATGCACCTGCACTTCAAAGTTGTTTGAATTTCAGACTTTTTTTTTTTCCAAATTCACATCATGTGTATTTGGGACATTTTGTAACTACCTCAACAGTAGCAGCAGCATTCTTCAGGAAACTTTGAATTCCACCAAAGGGAATGATCTGAAGATGAAGAACAATTTCTTAAGCCTCATTAAGGTCTAGAAATACAACTGTTTGTATGAAAATATTTTGAAAAGTTTTTGAGCTTTCTGTGCACCCAAGCAAAAACCAAAAGACTTCAGATCTCTGTAAGGCTTAAAATTCAAATATTGGTGAAGTAAAAGGGAATCTATGGCATGAGGGGCTAATGTCAGGTGAAAATTCTCCAGAAACCTCTCAAATAAGAGAATATACTTTCTAGGAAAATGAAACATGGTCCATAACTTATCTTCAGTGAAGCACTTGCTGCACCACAGCAGGGGAATTACCAGTAAAACTGAAAAACACAAGGTTCACAAAAAGGATTCTAGGACAAATAAATAACAACTGCATTAAAGACAAATAATATACAAAGGAGGAGTTAGATAAGAGGTATTGAAAGGAGAACTATTGCACTGGAGGAAGTTATCAACCAAAGACTTGTTTTGAAATTGATGTTATCTACCATTTTCAGTAACAGCTCTGCCAAGGACAATAGGAATGTACTAATTACATGCAAAATGGAAAATCACTGCTAAGACAGAGGAAGATCAGAACAGTATATGGGAGGAATTAAATAGCCTTAGGGAAAGTATTAATACTGTGTAGTTGAAATTCAACTATATGAAGTACAAGGTTTTGTACTGACAAACCAGTATAAAAGGAATTTCTACTAATAACAGTGACGTCTTCAACTAGAAATAACTGGAGAGAGAAAGACTTGCAGATATTTGTTAGCTATGTGGCTAATCCAAGCTACAGGATGAAAAAGACAAATACAATGTCAGGATGTCTCTGGTGAAATCTTGCTAGTGGAGACAGCAGAATATTCATACCTTCACACATGGCTCTTCAGTATTTCTAAAGGCTGAGTTCACATCAGTGTGGCAGACTGTGTCCTTTTCACTTTGGAAAGAGGAAAAACGAGGAGTATTTATTTGGGATTCTGACAGTTTCCAAAGAAATTCACTATACAACAATTAGCGTGACTTGATAAAAAATAAATAAGATTAACATGCATTTAGTCCTTTGGTGGTCCTTCTTCAGCTTTTAAAGAATAGAAAAGAATGAAAATCTCCGCTTCAGAGAGAGCCCTGACATGCTTGAGGTCAAGCAAAAAACCACTGGCAGAACTGCAGTCCCATCTCTTATCTGCCCTGCTCTAAACTCTCAGTTATGCTCTGCATTAGTAATTTACTAGTATTTTTATTACAGTATAAATACAACTCACCAATGCTGCAAATCTGTCAGAGCACTGCTTTAGGATGTGAACCAAGAGCTTCCGAAACAGAAACTATGTCCTGACATCTAATGCAGTTTACAGACATGTTACAATTTTCTCTCCAGTTATTTACTTTTCAATCATATCATTTCAGTCCAACAAATCATATGAAAACACTAAGTTTTCATCAGAGCTTCCAAGCCTACTGACTACCTTTAAACCATGACAAGTGCTTAGCTAGAAGGGTTCTCCTCTCTTGCCTTGTTGGGTAGAAGTCCTTTTTTCCATTCAGGCTCAGAAAATGCCCCACTGCTCTTCTCAAGTCTTACAAACTATCACAATTCCTTCTTCCCCAGAGAAGTCACAGCTAATTTGAGATCCTAACCAGCAAATATCTGGGTAAAAATTATATGGTACCACATAACATTACTAAATGCTGTATGAGTCCTACGGTCAGGAGATAACATGCCTGAATTATCTCTGCTCTTTACATGATTCACTGCCGTCCTGAATTCAGCACAAGCTTAATGACAGCTCAGGACCTTGGCACAACCTGATTTACAGGGGCCACAGTACAGCTTACAACAGTGATTCCCACCACATTTGTTGCTCTTTCTTCTGTCACCTTTGCACCTTGCTGGCCTCCACCTTGTTCTTTAAACTACTGGTTGCTCCTGCTCCCAGCCCCTGCACACAGTGCTGCCATTGCTTCCTCCATATATGTGTATATATATATATGTGTGTGTGTATATGTATATATATACATGTGTATGTATATATATATATATACACATATATATACACATATATATATGTGTGTGTGTATATATATGTATACATATATATACACATGTATATATATACATATACACACACACACACACGTATACAAAATATACACATACACACACACATATATGATATATATAGATACATGTAAAACCTGGCAGGACTAACCGCTATATGTAGATGAAGAAAAATATAGAAGGACCAGGATAAGAAATGCTTTTCAAATCAAATAAGCATTTCTCTGGCACAAGCAGTAGCTATTCTTCTGAAAACAGATTTGCAATTCCTCATGCGCACATTTTACATTTTAAAAGGCACCACCACCACAGAGAGTATGGTACATTTGATGCACAGAGATTAAAAAGTCAAAAGAAAAAATGCAGTAAGTTATTTTCAGAAGCTGAGTATTTCCCAAATTTTCAACAAATCATAGAAAGTTGTTGATATATACTGCTGATAACAGTCAATATATATTAGAGTAATGTATACAGAAGCACTACGAGGTATTTTAGGACAACTTATATGCATTTGACAAATAAGTAGAAGATAATAAATATATCAAAAAGAGCAAAATAAAAAAGTTGCATAAAAATTTTCATATGCCTGAATAAAGCTAGCAGTTTTTAAACATTTTCTTACAGAATGAACAAACACATTGCTCAGATACATGGAAAATAAAAAGCCACCCTGATTGCAGGACCCTGCAAATTGCCTCCCACACTTCTAAGACAGATTCACTCAGCACAGGTCCAGGAAGCTGAAAGGTCATCAACATACAGCTTAAATTGCAGAGTCTTGATATAGCAAGGCATTTGCAAAAAAAAGAGATGCTCCCATACAATAGAGTTTGTCTTAAAAAAAAAAAAAAAAAAAAGTGGAAAAAATGTCATTTTATTA
>NW_028186360.1:382554-398570 GCF_003343005.1 Rhea americana | reverse complement strand
CAGAGGAGGCACTCTGTCCCTTTGTCCAGGCCACTGATGAAGTTAAACAGGATGGGACCCAGTACTGAGCCCTGGAGAACTCCACTAACCATGAGCCTCCAATTAGACCTCACACCACTGAGCTCAACCCTCTGGAGCTCTGCCATTCAGCCAGTTCTCAGTCCTCTCTGAGAGCAGACCTCTCTGTCTGCTCATCTATCTCATGCTTCCTGAGCTTGCCTATGCCTTTCTGAAGCCAAGGTAGACAACCTTCACTTCTCTCAACTTAGACACATTCAAAATCCAGTGCAGACATACAGCCCATAATAGCATATAGCTCCAAGCATATGAAACTGTGGCTAAGTATACAAAAAGCATGTACTCTTTAGCCTATTATGCTTGGAAATCTTGCACTAATGTACTCTCATTCCCAGTAAGGAGCTTAAAGTTGAAAATCAAACTGACAAAGAGGATCAGGTAAAGACTCTCAGGCAGAACAGTACTGAGTTGAATGAGTTACTCTCATTTCTGGAGAAGAGAAAGTATTATTTCTTTTAAACACATCATCATTGTTTGTCAACCCTGACCATCATGCAGATCCTTCTTCCAAAAAAAAAGAGAAGTAATGAAAATCTAAATGCACCTGCACTTCAAAGTTGTTTGAATTTCAGACTTTTTTTTTCCAAATTCACATCATGTGTATTTGGGACATTTTGTAACTACCTCAACAGTAGCAGCAGCATTCTTCAGGAGACTTTGAATTCCACCAAAGGGAATGATCTGAAGATGAAGAACAATTTCTTAAGCCTCATTAAGGTCTAGAAATACAACTGTTTGTATGAAAATATTTTGAAAAGTTTTTGAGCTTTCTGTGCACCCAAGCAAAAACCAAAAGACTTCAGATCTCTGTAAGGCTTAAAATTCAAATATTGGTGAAGTAAAAGGGAATCTATGGCATGAGGGGCTAATGTCAGGTGAAAATTCTCCAGAAACCTCTCAAATAAGAGAATATACTTTCTAGGAAAATGAAACATGGTCCATAACTTATCTTCAGTGAAGCACTTGCTGCACCACAGCAGGGGAATTACCAGTAAAACTGAAAAACACAAGGTTCACAAAAAGGATTCTAGGACAAATAAATAACAACTGCATTAAAGACAAATAATATACAAAGGAGGAGTTAGATAAGAGGTATTGAAAGGAGAACTATTGCACTGGAGGAAGTTATCAACCAAAGACTTGTTTTGAAATTGATGTTATCTACCATTTTCAGTAACAGCTCTGCCAAGGACAATAGGAATGTACTAATTACATGCAAAATGGAAAATCACTGCTAAGACAGAGGAAGATCAGAACAGTATATGGGAGGAATTAAATAGCCTTAGGGAAAGTATTAATACTGTGTAGTTGAAATTCAACTATATGAAGTACAAGGTTTTGTACTGACAAACCAGTATAAAAGGAATTTCTACTAATAACAGTGACGTCTTCAACTAGAAATAACTGGAGAGAGAAAGACTTGCAGATATTTGTTAGCTATGTGGCTAATCCAAGCTACAGGATGAAAAAGACAAATACAATGTCAGGATGTCTCTGGTGAAATCTTGCTAGTGGAGACAGCAGAATATTCATACCTTCACACATGGCTCTTCAGTATTTCTAAAGGCTGAGTTCACATCAGTGTGGCAGACTGTGTCCTTTTCACTTTGGAAAGAGGAAAAACGAGGAGTATTTATTTGGGATTCTGACAGTTTCCAAAGAAATTCACTATACAACAATTAGCGTGACTTGATAAAAAATAAATAAGATTAACATGCATTTAGTCCTTTGGTGGTCCTTCTTCAGCTTTTAAAGAATAGAAAAGAATGAAAATCTCCGCTTCAGAGAGAGCCCTGACATGCTTGAGGTCAAGCAAAAAACCACTGGCAGAACTGCAGTCCCATCTCTTATCTGCCCTGCTCTAAACTCTCAGTTATGCTCTGCATTAGTAATTTACTAGTATTTTTATTACAGTATAAATACAACTCACCAATGCTGCAAATCTGTCAGAGCACTGCTTTAGGATGTGAACCAAGAGCTTCCGAAACAGAAACTATGTCCTGACATCTAATGCAGTTTACAGACATGTTACAATTTTCTCTCCAGTTATTTACTTTTCAATCATATCATTTCAGTCCAACAAATCATATGAAAACACTAAGTTTTCATCAGAGCTTCCAAGCCTACTGACTACCTTTAAACCATGACAAGTGCTTAGCTAGAAGGGTTCTCCTCTCTTGCCTTGTTGGGTAGAAGTCCTTTTTTCCATTCAGGCTCAGAAAATGCCCCACTGCTCTTCTCAAGTCTTACAAACTATCACAATTCCTTCTTCCCCAGAGAAGTCACAGCTAATTTGAGATCCTAACCAGCAAATATCTGGGTAAAAATTATATGGTACCACATAACATTACTAAATGCTGTATGAGTCCTACGGTCAGGAGATAACATGCCTGAATTATCTCTGCTCTTTACATGATTCACTGCCGTCCTGAATTCAGCACAAGCTTAATGACAGCTCAGGACCTTGGCACAACCTGATTTACAGGGGCCACAGTACAGCTTACAACAGTGATTCCCACCACATTTGTTGCTCTTTCTTCTGTCACCTTTGCACCTTGCTGGCCTCCACCTTGTTCTTTAAACTACTGGTTGCTCCTGCTCCCAGCCCCTGCACACAGTGCTGCCATTGCTTCCTCCATATATGTGTATATATATATATGTGTGTGTGTATATGTATATATATACATGTGTATGTATATATATATATACACATATATATACACATATATATGTGTGTGTGTATATATATGTATACATATATATACACATGTATATATATACATATACACACACACACACACGTATACAAAATATACACATACACACACACATATATGATATATATAGATACATGTAAAACCTGGCAGGACTAACCGCTATATGTAGATGAAGAAAAATATAGAAGGACCAGGATAAGAAATGCTTTTCAAATCAAATAAGCATTTCTCTGGCACAAGCAGTAGCTATTCTTCTGAAAACAGATTTGCAATTCCTCATGCGCACATTTTACATTTTAAAAGGCACCACCACCACAGAGAGTATGGTACATTTGATGCACAGAGATTAAAAAGTCAAAAGAAAAAATGCAGTAAGTTATTTTCAGAAGCTGAGTATTTCCCAAATTTTCAACAAATCATAGAAAGTTGTTGATATATACTGCTGATAACAGTCAATATATATTAGAGTAATGTATACAGAAGCACTACGAGGTATTTTAGGACAACTTATATGCATTTGACAAATAAGTAGAAGATAATAAATATATCAAAAAGAGCAAAATAAAAAAGTTGCATAAAAATTTTCATATGCCTGAATAAAGCTAGCAGTTTTTAAACATTTTCTTACAGAATGAACAAACACATTGCTCAGATACATGGAAAATAAAAAGCCACCCTGATTGCAGGACCCTGCAAATTGCCTCCCACACTTCTAAGACAGATTCACTCAGCACAGGTCCAGGAAGCTGAAAGGTCATCAACATACAGCTTAAATTGCAGAGTCTTGATATAGCAAGGCATTTGCAAAAAAAAGAGATGCTCCCATACAATAGAGTTTGTCTTAAAAAAAAAAAAAAAAGTGGAAAAAATGTCATTTTATTAAGGATACTGTCTTATTCTGGAAATCTGAATAAACATTGGTTCTCTCAAGTGCTGAGCTGACAGCCTGAACAATATATCCACAGGAAAGGCACTGAGAGCACTCAAACTTCTGTATCATCCAGAAGTATGCATAAATTAGTAGAATCATAATTTTAGTATAAAACTGCACTATTATCAGCTCAGCTACTGATCTGCCATATGGCACCACGCTTTAGTTAAGTCTGGAGATGCTAGTTTTGTCACGTTTTCCAGCGATAGTTATCTTAAAGTATGATAAACGTTAATCTTATACAAGCCCTCTGGGAAACCTATGGCTATTCTCCTCACATTTTCCACTTACTTCCACAACTTTATCAATTTTTCATTTTAAAATTTTATTTAAAGCCTTCAGTGGTTGTTCTTGAATTCAGATTAACATGCCCCAATTACTTTGAAGTTATGTCCTGTCTTTAATATTCTCTTTAGTATCATCTATGACTTCATAAACTCATTAAAACTCTTCATGATTCATATACTTCACATTAATTGTTTAACACTCTTAATAGGTTCAGTAAAGATTTTCATTGCAGAATTAATATACATTTTCATATATACTTAAAAGCATATATTTAAAATATACTAGTATAGTATGTGCATGGCAGTCAGATCAGATTTATTAATATCTATGTGATTGACTAATATATTTGAAATATATAGATAATTTCAGAAGCCTTGGAAAAGATCTGAAGAAAAGGATCTTTGCCTGAATGCTAGTCTGTTAGTCTTTTTTTTTCCCCTTATGAAACAAATCAGTTCTGTGTGATAAAGGATATTGTTTGTCTTCACAAATTTTTTGTATTTTTTGTATTTTTGAGTGTTCTCCAGTTACAATATCTGTACTATTTTTATGTATAAACATTCATTTACCACTGCACATAAAACTGTGGTTTTGAGTCCCAGTTTAACTGATATGTTGGTTGTACAGTTTCCCGGAAGTTGTTATAGTAGCTGATTTAAATTCTTCTGTCTTAACTGGACTCAAAGTCAGAGTTGAGAAGTCCATGCTAGGGCAATTCTTCTACTTGAATATCAAAAGAGTTTAATTGCTTCAAAGTAGGAAGGCATACATCCAGTTCTGATAAATCAAACAAGTATTATTCCAAGATAAACTATTGGATCAAAATCTGGTGTTTATCAACGGGGAAGTTTTCCCATCCTTGCTCAAGATTTTCAAAGGGAAAATAAGAGGGGAAAAAAGAGTGTCTGTCCACACTCACCACCCCTCAGAAAATCCCTCTTATTTTTCAGATTCTCAAAGTCTTTTTCATTGTCTGAATGCCAGAAGTATCTTACATCAGTGAAAATAAAAGAACTCCCGTGTTTGAAAATCAAAATTATTTTACTACTCTTGAAAATATCGTTACCACTAAAAAAAGGAAGGAATTCTTACTTCAAGATATTCACTAAAACATAGCTTTTTCACTGCAACATCTTTGAGAAAAACACTCCTAAGCAGCTCTACTGAAAATGCTTCATTCACACATTACTTTGCATTTGTTACAATTAAGACCAAATGACTCCCTGCTGAATGAAAGCCAGCCGCTTCCTTGGAACTCCCACTGCAGGACAGCAGTAACTTATGACCCTCAAGTTTCATTTGTTCTATGCCATTAAYGCTAATTCAGCCTCTTCACTACCATAATTCAACAGTGTGTTCAACAACGTAGGACAGATTTTCTGTTTTAAGACTTGGGGAAAGTAGAATATTCTAAGAGCTTTAATGTGTAAGATAAGTGTTTTTGTTACTTGGAGTACAGCTATCAAAAATTGACTGAGCAGTAAATAACATCTTTGACACTAATGAAATTAGAACCTTACTCCTGGATAAGTGGTTTTTTTCCCAGCAAGTCTGTCACAGCAGCACAGAAGTAACATATCACACAGAGTGAATGACACTGAGTGCAGGATGACACTATAAAACAAGGGCACTTAGTTCTGAAAGAGGCTGTATCCAAAAAGAACATTGAGTTATACTCAAAAGTATGTGATCCATCAACTGCCAGAATAAGCTGTGAAGCTCTAGCCTTTTGCTATTGAACACCCATTTATCTCAGAAACTGTATCTACCATTGACCTAGGAAAACTATCTTTCTTTCCCCCATTTCTGAATTAGCCAAGATAAGCTTAGAAATGCTGTTACCACTCAATAGTATGAGAGCCCAGTATCAGCAATCATCCTTTAGTCATAAAGGTGGGAGGAAAAAAAAAAAAGCCTTTCACCTGTAGAAGTTACATAAAGAAGAGAATTACCCTAGCGAGCAGTGAGACCGCATCATAAGCCTGCACTGACGACACCATACGACCCTTCTCCTGCACGGTGCAGTGTGTAGAGAGCTCAGTGGCAGGGCAAGCTCAGGAGGCAGGTTTAGAGAAAGATACAGGATACTTAACAATGCTCCTCCAGCTGCATAGCTCAAAGAAAYGATTACTGGGTCAATCGCATTACAGGCGTGCTTGTTTTCACATTAGCACCCAGCCAAAGCTTCAGACCCAAGAAAAACCCAGTTACTGTGGTGTTTGGACAGGATAGATTTGATGCTTTTCTACAGTGACAAGGTATATGGCATCAGGACTTCCACAAACATGGCAACTCCTGAAGATACAGGCAAACAACACGCAAGTCACATGCTGCAGCACTGGGACTTCCCATCAGGGAAGGGCAATTTCATATCCAAGAAATGCAGAAAAATGTCTGGTAGGATCTGTGGAATTGCCAAGATTTCCAAGAAAATATTTTTTAGTTGTGTGGTATCCTTGGCAAAACTCACTCACAATTTATTGGCTACCAAGATAAGAGAATCATACCTTGCAGCACRTTTCACATCAAAACAGAGTTTCAGAAATGGCATAGCCAAAATATTCATGCTAATAAAAGTAAATTTTATTCTCTTCACGGTCTTTACAGTCCCTCTGCTTAGCCATCTCCACCCACCATCTGGATTTCACCTGGCAATAGCCTGGTCTTCTGGTTGCCAGGTTTGAAAGGTTTGTTTTGCTTTCCTTTGTGTTTTTTTTTTTGTTTGTTTTTGTTTTTGTTTTTTTAAATCTCGTTTCATTTCGTGGCTAATCTTACAATGACTATCCTTTTCAAAAGCAATTAGCAGGTCTCAAGAAGTTCTTAGATTCAACATCAACTGCTGACATCTTTACTTCTTTGGAGGAAGAAAGACGATTAAATAATTGTCATGAATACAGTATGCCAACAAGGTTTATACAGCCAATATCATTTAAAGGCCAGCCTATAAAAGTAGAATGTGAAGTTCTGGCTCCTATAACCTAATGCATGGACAAAGACCTGCTCTACTACAGTAAGTGCTGGGAAGCCCTAAGTCAAAGAAAAGGGACAGATGGCTTTGTATCTGCAGGTACCAGATTCTCTTACTACTGACTCAAGAGAATCCAAAACTGAAGCACTAAAGTTTAACAACTTCTTGCCATTGCTGACTGACAACACTTATTTACCYGTGCAGAGAATACAGAAGTGATGCCTGGTTGTATCTGGTTATAGGAAAGCATTATCAACATAAATCCTAGTCCTAGTTTGTTTTATTATTATTATTTTTTAATCCTTGAGAAGTATAAGGACCATCAGGGAGCTTTTTCTACATTGTTAACTCACAGCTAATATTACTCACTTGTCTTAATCAGTAGCACTTCTGAGGTACAAATGCTGTATATGTTGTATTAAATAGTGTCTTCAGTAGATCGATCACACTGAATTAAAATGCATTTTAATTAAGAGCTCTGTTAAAAACGAAATTTTTCCCACTTCCCATCTAATATTAATTGTTTTTATTGTAATTGTAAAGACTCGCTAAAGAAYACTATTTTCTTCCTCTGTAATTAAATTATACATTGTGGTATTTCATCAGCCAGCCTGTTCAGTCACTGGGGCTGCCTCCATGGAGCTTCCAAGCAAGGTACAAATTATCTGTCAATATTGGAGCAAACAAAGACCATCACCACCTTCAAAGTATTTTGATTAGCTTACATTTAGGAAACAAGCAACCCCTTTTAGTTACAAAAGTGATTAATTCTAACGTCAAGATAAGAATCTCATTGAAATCCCTCTTCTGCAAAAAGTCTACATGGGTGAATAAACACTTCCCAATAGCATCGTCTATCTGATGATGTCAGTGTAACTTCAGCTTTTCCAAACGTTTTTGCCATAGTCATCCACAATATAGTTTCAGAAAACACAGGCCTAGCCAACTCACAATTAAAGTAGTGTGATTTCATTGGCRCTATTTAATGGATGGTCAGGCAGAATATAATAACTCTCATCATGCCCACAAAACTATRATTTCAAGCTACTTAGAGAGGTGGAATTCTTTCTCTTTGCAACTAAAAAATCTGTGTGCAGTTTATGCTAGGCAAATACCTGATATATCCACGTAGGACTTCATTACTCTGAAGAATCTCCTCAATCTTCCATACAAATATTCTACTAGCTAAAACAATAAAGTTGGAGAAAAATATGCTGCAAGTTGTTGCAACATTTATAAACAGTAAACTCTTAACTGAGCATTTTGCTGATCCTATATGCCTGGAAAGAACACGGTCTCAGGTAAACAAAGTGACATGGTTGGACAGTTATCACAGAGGAAAAAAATCAGTCAGCTCTACAGTGAAGGAAACTCAAGGGAAAAGGTGGGCGATCAGATTGGAAGCTGATGTAACAAGACAGTTCTACCAGATATCCTTTGATAATACAGAAGTTTAAGCTAAATTAACATTTTTCCTCCACTCAAATTAAAGTCGTGTTCCTCAGTATAGTCAAAAGGACATCAACAGTTATGATTCGCCCTTTGTAGCACAAATTACTGCACAGATCTGTAATTTATGTACTCCACTGCTTAGTAAGCATTGCTGCAGCTTAGAAATCAGGGAAGATCCTCATTCCACACCAGAAAGCTGCTGAAGGCATAAAAGTACATAACATTTTTTTTTCTTATGCACACCAGTTGAAGATCACATCACTGAATTCCGTTCATATACACACGACTATTTCACATACTGAATGTGGAACTTCGTACATTTTTCCTTATTTTAATCATCTCACAGGAATCTTAGTGGAAATCTCTAACCACTGAAATTAAGTGGAACTGAYGCTAGATGAACATTGCTTGAAATTCATAAACACACTCTGGTTCCAAGTGTCAGATTCTGGTTTAAGTGAAGCCAGTGTTTAGAAATACATTGCAAAGCACCAAAGGACCAAAGTAATTTACAGCTGAAACTGCATAATCACTCATATTCAAGTAATCAAATAAAACTGGTTGCTAGATTTTCTTCAGCACATGAAAAATGGCTTTATTTAACAATCTGGTAGCAAACTATTTACACTGTGTATAGTGCATCTTACAGACATGGCTCAGGAGACCAATTATACTATACAAATAGCCTCATCTGAGGTTAATACTCCAAAGTGTTTAGCAAATATTTCCAGATAGCAAATGCTGCAAAAGAAATCAATCAGGCTGGGTTATGCATCTTTACTAACAAAAAATAGAGCTGAACAGACATTAAGTCAATAAAGGAACAGGTTATGTTTCCTAACTAAAAGCACTAGAAAACAAATCTGGGTAGCAGATAAAATTATTTTCCTAATGTGTTTCCTGCTCTTTGGTTTTTAAGTACCATTGTCCATATTTGATGTGCAATGATGCCCAAATGTCCAATAAGAAAATCTTTATGACATCAAAGATGTACCAATATTCTTAAACTACTCATCTTTTGGGACTCCATGCACCAAATATCAATACTATAYGTGTGCTTCTGTTCAGAAAGAGAGATCTGCTACCTCTAATTACACTTTAAGAATATTTAAGGCCTATTATTTTTTACAGCCTGGAGTAGTACGCAGGTGTTGATATTTTTCCTTAGAGGAATCCAAGCACCACTAGCAATAAGATCAGATGGCAGACTGAGCCTGGACAACCTTTAGAAGAGAGCTGACAACTACAGCTGAACTACAAATACTTTGAAGGAGGCAGTACAGCTTTGTGAAAGTGTATTTCAAACAGCATGCTCAAAATACAATTCAGGCACRTTTGTAGCTTGGTCCTCTTGAGTCCACATTAGTCTAACTTGAGCAGCTACAGAATCCCAGCTGTGTTTTCCTTGTTAAGTTATACAGAGCATAGAGAAACAYGCTAGTATTATGATCATTTGTTAATGCTGATGCCTGTAAGCCTCCACACTGTTACTGCTTTTATTTCTGCATTACAGTTCCTTRTAGTTGTAGATTTCCTCCAGGCTGTAAAATAAGGACCCAGAAAGTTTGTTTTGTTCCTTCATTTGGAAACAGGCTTTGGCAACAGCTTCAGTTATTGACGCAGCGGTATCTCGAGTGTTAGAAAGCATGAGTTGGTCAATGTGAGTGCCTTCAACTCTGTACTTCGAAAACAAACATTCAGCATACATTTTGAACAGATGTTCTGCTGTTATATAAGAAAACGTTAAACACGAATCAATACATACACATTCATCTTATGCAATCAGGCAGTTACATTGCTCAGGYATTTGCTCTAAACAGCATCCTTAGCTGTACAGTTGTACTGATCTTTCCAACCTCAGAAGCAGAGCTAGCATCCGTGGTGATTAACCTTGGTCCAACTGTATGAATTGGATTTCATCTGCTTCCTTTATTTTTAAGTCAATGATACAGTGTTAATTAAACACAAGGCAGGAGAACAGTTCTGTGGACAGAAAAAAGGCCTTTCAAAGTTGCCCCGTTTATGTCAGAGAAACTAAGATCTTTTCTAAACACAAGGCAAAAAAGAGCAAATAAAAGAATAAATGAAACCAAGATGTTTATGTGCAGCGCACTGTTTCTCCACACCCTGGCTAGCAGACCCATGGAGCTCCTCGCCAAAGAGCGCTGTAAGTGGCAGTAGCTCACACATTCRGAGGCTGGACAAGTCCTTGGAAGAGAACACCTTTGAATGCCACTAAACAGCACAGGAACAATCTTCACCTTCGGAGATCAGCTGAGCTGAAAATAGCTGGCACCTGAGTACATCACATCACCAATATTTGCCTGTCTTAGCTTTTCCCAAGGCCTCTGCCCCTGCTGGAGGCAGGATGCAGCACTAGATGGTTCTTTTATCTGATCCTTACAAACATTACGTTCTTAAACGGCCACAGACAAGGCAGCTACGGCATTCATCTAAAGCTGGGATGGCTGCGGACAAATCCTGGACTTAAGGAGTAGGTTCCCCCGCATCTGCAGTTGAGTGTCATGACTAAAAGAGTACTGACTATTCTGGAACAAGCCTCCCTCTCCCCTTTCAGCTAGCAAAACTATCCTGAAGCTAARAAATCACCCATTAACTCAAGTTTAGTAGAAACTTACCTTACCACAAAACATTTTCACTGAAAAAATCTCTATTTTCATTTAGTAACTGTACCACACTGAAGTGTGCTAGGTAATACATGAAGCTGTACAGCACTTCAAAAAAATCTTAAGTTTATTCTATTCATATTTGTTCTCTTTTCCTCCTTACATAGAAATTGCAAGTGATGGAGATGTTTTTCATCCAATGGATGCAGTTAGAGTAACTGGCATATTACCTACTTCTTGGTATTATCTACACGTTCAAGATTAAAAAGCCTCAGACAGGTCAGTTCCAAAAAGGTTTCTCTTTACAGACAACTCCTTATTGTGTAGCACATAGCTGCTGTTAAATGGAGATAAGATGAAAATTTAAAAAATATCTTCCTAAAGCAGAGAAGTGATCAGACATGGGACTCCAACTGAGATAAGCTTAAACTGTTGAAAAGGAAGAAGTGGCCCTTTCTGACATAAGTTAAGAACCAAAGAAGTTCAGTGTATGCTAGTTAGTAGTTAATGTTAAAGCTRTATTTCTGCTTTCAACATGCTGTTTTGCAATGATTAAAGCAGGGTGATCTCACATTTTCTTTATTRCATCCATATTACAGGAAACATTATTTGCTTGTTGGTGCTAGTTTGCTGCTTCCCACTTAAACATTGTGGATTAAAAAACTATTTAAATTGAAACACAATGGGCCTGCTATTWGATCATCTTATTTTCCTATAGGAAAAACACAAATAAGAACAATAAAAAAAAACTATACTAAATGTAGACTAGTTGAGAATAACACTATTTGAAAAAAGGTGATCTCTCACCACATGCTATCACCACCTCAWCTCTGAAAAGTAGTACTCTGCACACAGCACAAAGATGAGTGAGAAAAGATGAAAGGAAAGGGACCACAGTGCAGATGAAATGGATGCTGAACTGGCTTGGGATTTAGTTCACGATGAACACTATCTCAAGTGAAGTGTCTGCAAAATGTCAATGTCAGTCAACATCCACTTCATCCATGGTATATTCTCAACAAAAACAGGGATGCATTATGTCATGGAAGAGCATAGGGTACAGTCTTAATTTTGCATTTAAGTCCTTTTTGCTCTATTATTCAATATTGTTCTAAACACACCTAGCTATCAGTATTTCTTTGCTTCYGACTTCTTTTTCCGACACTGCAGCTGACTGCCCCAACCTTGCAGCCCATTCTGGAGCATACGACGGGTTTCTGAGGGACCGTAGGAGCAGTTTGGATTACCACAAGTAGGGAGTGTCTGTGGGGGCAGAAACTGAGTAATGAACAGAGACTCTGGGTAGAAACATATTCCTCAAAACAAGCTGGAGGAAGTGCAACAGACAGCACCTTGTTTCAATTTTGGTCTGTTCATTTTTGTGCGCAGATTTGTTAAATTCCGTTACAAATATGGATTGAGATGAAGGTTACTAGAGAAAAGAGGAGCCTCCTTGCCCTGGGCAGCTACTGCACATGCACAAGGGAGAGTGAATGAGACAGCAGGGTGCAACAAGCCTGAGAGCTGCTGCACACAGCTGGGTGCCTGCAGTTTATGCRGAGAAACCAACAATCTGCTGAAGGGAGCAGGAAAACCCCAGCCAGGCCTCGGAAAGGACAAAAGAACAGAAACCAAAGGAGCCTGTGCAAAAATCTCAGAAAGATATAGAAATGGGAGGAAGCAAGGACAGAGTGGGCAAAGAGTTATAGATAAATCTGTGTTAGACATGGAGGTTCCTATTTATTAAGTTTGGCTTTGAGCAGTTTAAACACTTTTCCTTGGAGAGCTCAGTATAGAAACCCGAGGCAAATCTAGTCTCAAAACTCAGACCATCTGAGTCTCAAGCTTCTTTTATAAGCAGCATAATCCATCCCACACATACATCCTCTAATTTCAGTTCTGAGCAGAGTAACTGCTTTGAGCCTAGACTATAACCAGATTGCATCTGCGCTAGAGCAGAAAAACATGGTAGAAATCAAGGGTTTGGCAGGCCCTAGTCTTCTCTCRACTTCCCTTTGGGCAGGGTCATAATATTGTGCGACTGAGTTGTGTCAGTGACATCCAGGTCCAAGGGACCAGATCAGTACTTTGAAGGTTGCCTACTGTTGACATACTTGAATGAGACTGGTCCATCTGGTTTTTGTTAGTATCAAATTGAATCAGTTCTCTAGAGACATTTGAAAGTGACCTGAAGGAGAGGAAGAGAAATACATCTTCAGGATGCTAAATTATGGTTTCCTCAGGAATGACTTTAAAGTTGGTGAGAAATATCATGCTCACGTAGTGTTTATCTAGAAAGTCCAGTGAAAACGGGCATGAACTCTGTGGCTAAGTGTTTGAGTGCTCTCAAAAGTGCTTCATGAAAAAATGATCCAGAGAGTCATGATTGCCTTGCTCAGGCATTATCTTCAGGCAAAATAAACAATTTTTCTAATCCTGGCTCCAACTAAGACATCTTCTATGTCCTTGGGGAAAAAAAAAAGTCACTGGTTTCTCTAGTCATGTGCTCATATCTGCAAATAGGGTTAACTCTCACTTTCCTCACTCTTCACAAGTGTGATGAAAAATCTGTGTTTTAAAAGACACAATGTCCCAAAAGGGCCAGTCATTACTGTTTAATACAAAAGTATACAAGGATATCAAGATGTATTTCAAGAAACATTTTAGACAACTTTGGTGCTCAGATTCCAGCACACCAAATCAGTACGGGTTTTAGGATGGCCCCGTGTTTTGGGCAGTAAGTCCGGCCTTGGACTAAGAGGTGATTATAAATCAGTATTTACTCATTAATGTGCATTTCCTCACAATGAATAAAGCATAGACCCCAGTTCTGCTAGCTAGGCATGTGCTCAGCATGGACTACACTGAGCAAGTGAGGGATGATGACCTAAATTCAATGAAGAGTTAGCAAACAYTGGTTAGAAGTCTTACTGCGCATATTAGACATATCTAACAAAACCAAAACTGGTACGCTGTTGTAGGGAGAAGACTATCATGATAGAAAGTTTTCAATGAAATTGATGCAGACACACTAAAAAAAGAGATATAGCTACCTTTTCATGTGTTACACACAGACAAAGAATCTCTATGTGGCTGAGAAATCAACAGCAAACTTTCAGCAGTCACAGTAATCACTTATTGAAAGATTAAGAGAAACATGTGGATCTCACCAGTGCTTTTCTGCGGTTTTCTACAGATCCTATTACTTCATTTAACAATTCTAGTACTAAAACTTTCTTCCTGAAACAAACAAAAAAAAAAAACCCTATCTTTCACCAGAAGCACTATAAATTTCATTGGAGCAAAATAGACCATCAGTTATCCCCACTAATAAGGAATTCAAACAACTTCTCAGAGGCAAAATTTGATTTGTTAGTTCCCCTCTACCCTATACAGTTATTATTAATAAATGTACAGTGAAGGGTATTTTCTAAAAGTCCATTTTGAATCAAGTGCATCTCAGCATCTGTGCAACTTTGTGCTTCAAAGGTTGAAGGCAGGGTACTGTCAACATGATATAATGCAAGATATTTAGATGCCCATTGAAATGCAAAGTAAATAATGAAGGGTTGTACATGCAGAAAACATGAAAATAAAGCCTACATAAATAACCAGTGGAAGTGTACAGCTTAAGGCACTATACACATCTATAATTCAACTGAATCCCAAAGTCTGTAAAATTGCAGATTATTTCTTGGATGGAAGACATAATCTACATATGATCTCTGTTCCACGGAAAGTTGTTTCCATACTTCTAAGAGTTTTGTAGTAGCTAACTATAGCCTTATTTTAACTCACATTTGTCAACAGCCAGAGAGTGTTAGGTACTTTTTTTCAGAATATTTTCATTTCCAGGACCTCCAGAAGTTCTCCTGTGGTGGCATGGATCCCTATAAGTGAATGTAAGCAKACTAGCAATGTTTTACTTTTGTTAGTTATCTTTGACAGGAAATTATGCATCCACAAACACTAGAAAATAAGCAAGTTGGAGCTCAAAAATTCTAATTTAGATACAGAAGTGTACCATTTTGAGAGGCAGACCTAAATCCTGACAATGACAGCTGGGAAAAAAAAAGAGGAAAAAAAATACTACTTATCTCTCCAGGATCAGAGGTTTTGATTACTATGTAAGCATTTAAGAAAATAGTCCTTTAGATGCAAAGTGATCCTCAGGCCAGAGGATATTGGACTCTAACAGGCCTATATGTAGTTAAAGGCAATATGACAAGTGAAGCTAAAAATATAGCTGTTTTACATTTCTGATTCTCACTAAGCATTTCACTAAAGTATGAAAATGCAGGGATGTCAGTTATCCATCGCCAAGAAGATTAAAGAGAGAACTCACAAACTGACAGCTGATACTAAGAAAGCTCCAATGCAGCAAAACAGTGAGTATAAGATATCAATCTTCTACCAAAAAAATAAAAWAAGAAGTCATACATGTAGTGATAACTACATTTGGAGAGAAGCTGAAGTAGGTACATGATATATCATATACGTAATATCATTGAACTGTGACCAGGAAGTTATAACATGATAGTTTTCACACCCTTATGCTCTTGTGCTTACCATCTTTTATGGAAAAGCAGTAAAAAGAGGCTGCAATGACTTTAGAGCATCCAAATATTTTTAAAAGGTTTTGTAAAATTTCATAACAATACTGTGATAACAACCTATACTATAATGCTGTGATCGCTGTATTATAGTCCTCCTTAAGGAAGTTTACATTAAATTAAGGATTTTCTGTTGGCATAGAATTATAGAATCAGTAAGGTTGGAAGGGACCTCTGGAGATCGCTTAGTCCAACTCCCTTGCTCAGCAGGGTCATTTAGAGCATGGTAGACAGGGTTGCAGCCAGACAGGCCTTGAAGATCTCCAGAGAAGGAGACTCCACCACCTCTCTGGGCAACCTGGTCCAGTGCTCCGTCACTCTCACAGGGAAGAAATTCCCCCT
>NW_028186360.1:292369-381809 GCF_003343005.1 Rhea americana | reverse complement strand
CGCTCTGAGCTCTGCCCTTCAGCCAGTTCTCAATCCACCTCACTGTCCACTCCTCTAACCCACACTTCCTGAGCTTCTCTAGGAGGATGTTAGGGGAGACAGTGTCAAAAGCCTTGCTGAAGTCAAGGTACACAACRTCCACWGCTCTCCCCTCATCTACCCAGCCAGTCCTTCCATCAGAGAAGGCTMTCAGAYTGGTYAAGCAGGAYTTCCCCTTRSTGAATCCATGCTGSCTACTCCTGATCACCTTCTTTTTCTTCACATGCTTAGAGATGACATCCAGAATGAGCTSTTCCACCACTTTTCCAGGGATGGAGGTGAGGCTGACTGGCCTGYRSTTGCCTGGGTCCTCCTCCTTGCCCTTCTTGAASGCTGGAGTGACACTGGCTTTCTTCCAGTSCTCAGGCACCTCTCCAGTTCTCCAGGACCTTTCCAAGATGAYGGAGTGTGGCCTGGCAACAACATCCRCCAGCTCCCTCAGTACCYGTGGGTGCATYSCATCYRGGCCCATGRATTTGTGGATGTCTAGCCTGCCCAGAAGGTCTCTAATCCTATCCTCTTCAACCAAAGGAAAGTCTTCCCTTCTCCAGACTTTCTCCCTYRTGTCCAGGCTCCAGGATTCTTGAGAGCTGCCCATAGTAGTGAAGACTGAAGCAAAGAAGGCRTTCAGTAATTCTGCYTTCTCTGTAYCCCYTGTCACCAGGACCCCCACCCCATTCAGGAGCCAGCCCACGTTTTCCCTAGTCCTCCTCTTGCGCTACTGATGTATTTGAMGAAGCCCTTCCTGTTGTCCKTRACATCCCTTGCCAGACTCAATTCCAGCTGGGCCTTAGCCTCCCTCGCAGCATCTCTACATACTCTGACTGCATTCCTRTAATTCTCCCAAGTAGCCTGTCCCCTCTTCCACATTCTGTGGACTTTCTTCTTCTGTCTGAATTTGCACAGGAGCTCCTTGCTCACCYRTGYAGGTCTCCTGCCCCTTTTGCTGGACTTCTTACTCATAGGGATGCACYGCTCTTGAGCTTGGAGGAAGTGATGTTTGAATACTAGTCATCTCTCCTGGTCCCTGCTTCCTTCCAGGGCCTTAACCCATGGGATTCTTCCAATTAGGTCTCTGAAGAGCCCAAAGTCTGCTCTCCTGAAGTCCAGGGTTGCAATCCTGCTTGTTGCTTTCTTTCCTGCAGGATCCTGAACTCCACCACCTCATGGTCACTGCAGCCAAAGCTGCCCCAACCTTCACATCTCTAATCAGTCCCTCTCTGTTGGTAAGGACAAGGTCCAGCARGACACCCTTCCTCRYAGGCTCCTCCACCCTTTGTGACAAGAAGTTATCATYRATGCAYTGCAGGAGCCTCCTGGACTGCTTGTGCCTTGCTGTGTAGTCCTTCCAGCAGATGTCAGGGTGGCTGAAGTCCCCCATGAGAACCAGGGCCTGTGATCATGAGGCTACCTCCAGCTGTCTGTAGAAGGCCTCATCAACTTTTTCTTCCTGGTCAGATGGCCTGTAGTAGACACCCACAACAGTGTCCCCCATGTTAGCCTGCCCTCTGATCTTTACTCATAAGCTCTCAACTGCCTCCTCCTCCTCCACCCCTAGGCAGAGTTTGATGCACTTCAGTTGCTCTCATGCATAAAGAGCAACTCCACCACCTCACCTTCCTGGCCTGCCTCTCCTAATAAAGCACATAGCCATCCATGGCAGCATTCTAGTCATGTGAGCTATCCCACCACGTTTCCATGATTGCAATGAGATCACAGCCCTGTGACCACACACAGATCTCCAGCTCCTCCTGTTTGTTCCCCATGCTGCATGCATCAGTGTACATGTGTTTCAGAGGCAGTCATGCCTGCAGGTTTCCAGGAAGGGTATATGGGGGTACCCCATAGCTATGTCCCAAACGCACATCCCCAGCTGCATGCCCTCACTGGAGGCCCCCCAACTCCGAGATGTCTACCCTGTCTCTCTAACACCTCCCTCCTACGTAGTTTAAAGCCCTCTTTACTAGGCTGCTCAACCTGTCTGCAAGGCAAATGTGCCCTGCTTCGTGAGGTGAATCCCATCTCTCCCCACAAAACATGTTCCATGGTCATAGAATCCAAAACCCTGCTGCCAACACCAGCGCCAACAGCTAGTTGTTGATTTGGAAAATCTTCCTACTCCTCCTCCCATACCTCCCCCTAAACAGCAGGGCCGATGAGAAGACCACCTGGGCTCCCAGACCCTTGACCACTATGCCCAAGGCCTTGAAGTCTTCTTTGWTTGTCTCTAGTTTGTTCTCTATATCATTATCCTGCACTTGAACATTTGTGACACTCTTAAGTGGTTAAAAAAAAGCCTTGACCTCACTTAACCAAAAAGAATTCAGAGACCTGAAAGCATTTTAGTTGTATCTTAGCCTAGCTCYATAAAAGACTAAACAAAGATGAGGAGTGTGCATGTGCATGATCATATTAAATAGTAGATTTCTGAGGTATACAAATAGTTAGAACACCTAAGTTAAGTCATCCCTGCTGAAAAGGGGAGGTTGGGGGCAGGGGAGAGGAAAAGATCATTTCATTTTTTCTTACCAGATTTCAACAAGTTTACATTTATAGTATGTGTCTAGCTGACTAAGGAAGATTTAAGCAAATAAGCACTTATTGAAGTGGTAAGGACAGACACATCAAACTTCACAGGCTAATTTACATTTCCTCCACCTTTAAATTAACACACATGCTCTATAGGAGAAATCACGCTAAGGTTAATTTTAGCATTCATGGTTTGTTTCCTTTTTATAGTTTAGTTGCAGCCTCAGAGGAATGTTTTTACTCTGCCGGGTAGGTACATCATCACATCGTTAGATAGTAACATAACATTAGATAGAAACATTTTTAGTTCTATCTGACTCTGTCTACAGACACACCAAAGGACATGCTGTGCTGCTATAGCACTTAGTTGTGCAAATCTGGCTTCCAGATGGGTAGCAGAGAGCACAGAAAAGCAACATCTCTCCTACTGCAGCCACTTGGAGAGCAAAGCATGATTRTGACTTAGTAATGTTGCATGTTGTATATAGCTTTTAACAGAGGGAAGTGGAATACAGAGACATCACTGCAAAATAGCCTGAATGACCAAGTACTATTGAAGAATCACGTCCATTCAGGAAATTGGGATACGCTGCCCAAATATGTTACCAGGAGCGAAGGCATTAGCTATTTGGAAATAACTTTCTGAAAATGGTCAGTTATTTCTGAAGCAATCACAAGGGAGCAAAACTACAACCTAGGCACCTTCACAGCACAGCACCTTTCAACAAAGTTTRGCAGTTGCTCCAAAACCAAAAATCACAATGCTTTTTTGGAGCAACACTGCAGCAAGGAAAACCACCTCAGACCATAGCAAAGCACCCAACACACAATGCTGTTTGCTGCTGATTCCCTCCTCCAGCAGCTTGAGTCACTTCAGCCATCCCAGGTGAAGTACACAGGACCAGCTCCTTTCACCCACCTCCAACAAGGTACCTGGTGCTTCCAAATAAAAATAAATGTAATTGGGAAGCGTCAGTCTACCCCCAAGCTTTTGTCCCTTCCATAAGGCTACTAAACCTTCACAAAGTCATACGTCTTCTATGTTCAAAATAGGCTAAGAAATAAGGCCTGCAAATGACCCACACGACATCTTTAAATCCCTTTTTCCTTCGGCGTTCTTTACYATTCAAAGGCATGGTGCGTGTTGTGGGAAATCCTGTGCAATAAGATACCTTTGACTGAGTTTTTCAGTAAACCTGGGTTACAGTCAGATTGCTTTCCTTATTTCTTGGATGTCCTTCTTTACTGAGCAGACAATAAGAGAGAATGGAGTTCTCAAACAAGGGCCATATGCTAAATTTATTCTCATTTGGCTTTAACAGCTTTGTGCTGATCTTCACCCTCAATTATCATGAGTATGTCTCATGAAAACTTGTATTATCATCTGCACTGGAGCAAAGAGAAAAAGCTTTTTTGCAGTAATTACTGCCACTACTACTATAGGTCTAGGTCTTTCTAGAGATTGATTCTGCATGGCATTTTAAAAATAGATAAATACAGCTTAGTATACATCTTGGTTGTTTAAATTACTAGAGCCTCCAGAGGTTACTTCTTTTGCAGGTCTAGAAGTCTGCAGTACAAGCAGAGAGGGAACCACTCTACCCAGAAAAACACCACATTCTTGCAAACAAAGCAGGAAAAATATTGTTTATATTGTTCACAGTATGCCAGTTTTCAGGGGCAGGCTTGTCTTGGCATGAGAACTGTAATTTGAACAGTTTCCCTGGAATGGCAAAACTAAATTAACAAAACTAAACAAACTTGTTGAATGAAGTTAGGAGAGCTCAGACACAGGCAACACGCTGAACATCAATAGTTTATAAAGAATGCTACAAAAAAAAGGGGGGGGGACAGAAAACTACTTTGGAGCTTGTAAAATCTAATGAAACAGACATGAAGAAAGAGAGCAATGATGTTGCAAAGTAATAGAAATGCTGCTGCAGTTAGAAGAGCTGGCTTTCTGGCATACCTCAGAAAGGCTCCTTGAGGCAGATCTCATTGTCTTCTCCCAGGCTTTTATATTAAGCTCTCAAAAAATTTACCTGTCAGACAAGAAAATTGAAATATTTCCTCCCATTCCCAGCAGCATAGCTAATGCTTCAAAGGGGCAGGAGGAAAAGGAGGAGAAAAAACACAACAAAAAAATGCAAGTGATTTTTAGGTACAGAAAGTTTATTAGTTTTAACAACACTACTGTTACTGTAAATTGCATTAGCAGAAGTACAACAAGAGCAGGTAACTTTTAAATATACAGTAAACCCTTGAGAACACTAACTACTTCAGGCACAATTCTGATCAACATTATAGGCTGCCAGCTGGAAGAAGCCCTCTTCAAGTCAACAGCTTTGTGACAGCTCACACATTAACTACACTCAGCCCAGATCTATAATCTATAAAACAGGAAATCAATGGTTATATTCAGTAACTCTTCTCTCTGCCAGTCCTGGCACCATTGCTCCTGCAGTTGCAGCAGTGTCAAGATCAGAAATGGAGTCTGCCCTCACATCCTCTGCCATGGGGAGATCTGATGGGGGCAGCAGTGAGACCCTTAACAGATACCACATCCAGGAGTGTCTGGGAGGAGGGAGACAGACCATGACATCCTGCACATCAGCTCTGCAGGGAATGAGGAGCTGCCTGATAAGTGATTTTACATTAATCTTTTTCATCATTTTGAAGCTGCTTACGTTTTTCAAGACTCAAGTTGAAATTTTTCCCTATTGCACTCAAAGTTTAAGACATTCAAAGTGTTTTTYTTAATAGGAGCAACATTAATGTTATAATTAAAAAAAGCAAGTCCAGTGGCTCTTGCCCAGACAAAGAACAAGATCTATACATACATCCCACACCCCAAATATTGCAACTGCTTCCCAGATTTCTGATCTTTTATTTTCAGTAGAAAGAAGGAACTTGTCTGTAAAGGGCTGCTGAATACAGGAGACACATAGGCAAACCAAACACAGGCAGAGTACAAAATACTTCTGAATCCTTATAAGCAATCTCTTCAGGATAGAGCTATGCCCCATCAATTAAGGGGAAAAAAAAATAAAAGACCTGCATTACTCATTCATTTCTTTTGCAYGGAGAGAGGCCATTCATAGAGTAATAACAGACACCAGATCTGGAACACAGTTTCCAAATTATTCTCATTCCTTACTTAGAGCTGCACTGCGTACTCCCATGTAATCACATGATTATTTAATTATTAAATTCCAGAGAAAAAACAACCTTGTGAAGCAATACAAGTGCATAAGACAGTTTATTTTCACTAGCATATCCTGCTGTTATAAACTATGTCTACACCATACATTGCTGTTGTGTGGTGAGTTCCAATTCATCTTCCTGACAAAGGCCACCTTGCCACCTAACTAGCTTTCTGAAAACTTTAGCCACGCATACACCTTCTATAAGGGAATACAGGGTCAGTATACAGCTGAATTCTCAGCACGAACAACAGGGGAAGACTATGTTGCAACTAAAGGAATTCCAGGTAATGAGTCTGAACATCCATATTTTCATGGGGTGTGGGGAGGAGAAGGGAAAGTGGAAGAGAGTTGTTCAAAACAGACAGTATTAAATGCAGAAGGTAAATGCTGTTGTGCAATAACCTTAGCTGCAGGGGAGAAGAGAAAATACAAAATCCTGATAAAGTCAGCAATCAATTTTTTCCTGGAGCCAAAAATCCATCAGTTGATCCTTTTGGAAAACACTTTCTGAAGCAAAATGCTCCTTGCATTTCTTGACAAGGCCTGACTGACAGACTCAAGCGTCCTGCCAAGCCTTGTGGATTCTGGAGATGCCTCAGGCTATGARAGCAGCAATACAGAAAAATAGCTGGGAAGAAGTCTGCAAGTCCTGTAATGCAGCTGCAGATCTCAAAAACCCACCTGCTGAGCAGGCCATGTGTTGAGATCAAAGTTCAGCCATGGACCCCAGAATACCCAACCAGTTCTACAAGAAACAATGAATTTTGGATCCTGTCCTAAACCCAGAGTTTGCAGTGTTGCTGAAATTCCATGATAGTGTTTTCCCCGGCTCCCAATTCTCAGAGCTCAGCTCCCAAGGGAGCATGCAATTGCTTTGCTCAGATGCAAGGGAATGATACACRTAAGGGGGCTGCACTACACATAAGAACCCCAAGTGTCCCAAGTCCAAACACCACTGTGGGTCTTCAGCAAGCCAATTAAAGTTTGTTAGGAAAATTGGCACATTTTGAACTTGGACTGTCTTTCATCAAAACAGTCAAAAAAATAATCAAAAACTCAACCCTGCAAGACYTTTGGCATCAGAATAGTGTTCCTCCAGAAATATTATCATCTCTGAAAAGTTTCCAGTCCTATAACTAGGATAGAATACCCTTTCAGTGAAATAAAAATCTTCAAGYACATCTAAAAGTCCAAGAAACTAAGTGGAGCTCAATTATGAATTTTATTATTTACAAAGAAAAGAAATAAGTTTCTGTAGGATTACACAGCTTGTTACTGCTAAAGCAATCAGTAATGAATCAATGCACAGAAATCAACCCATATAGATTTCCAGATAGAACCGCTCATGGGAAAAGAGGACAAATGCTACTTCATGAAGTTTGAACCAGGTTGATTCCTGTTTGGACTCATGAGGAATTGTTTCTTAAAAAAAATAAAATAAAAAATAAAAATAAATAAAAAAATCCTAGAACAAGTTTCAAAATGCTTCAAGAATTCCAGACTGCAGACTACAATGGAAAGAAGAAAAAAAGCTTGTTCAGGAAAGCACTTAGAGGGCTTTTCATTGAAGCAGTTCTCAGCTCTTGCTCACAGATACGTTACAATCATGTAAAAAGATGTGGGAAAACACAGCCTTTCCCTGAATAAGAAATACRCTTTAATGAGAGCAGAGTATTTTGGGAGCAGGAAACACTTGCAAAGCAAAGGATATGATTGTAGCAGCAGGAAAGTAACTCATTATTTAAACAATATGGCAAACTGCAAAGAAAGGCATTTGTCATATATAGCCCAGTGTGCTCACCCATGCGTCTCAGGCTTGATATATTCTATCCCTTTAAAACATTTATCCCTTTAAAACATTTATCTTAGATCACATCTGCAAGATGATCCTTAAACATAGTCTTATCAGGAGGAGGAGGAAAAAAAAAAAGAAAAAAAAAAGAATCAGTTGCAGACTCTTCTACTGCCTGGTCAAATATTAAGGGCTGTCTCTCAGCTGGTGTACCCTATCACAACATCTTAAAAGCAGATTTATCTACTTTATGAAATTGCTATGAAAATGGATTTTGCAAATAGGAGGGTTAACATTAAGAGGTGACCATCTGAATAGATGGCTCACTCCTTATCAGTTAAATAGCTGCAATCATTCTGTCACATGAAAGACTATGAGGGGGAATTTCTTCCCTGTGAGAGTGACGGCGCACTGGACCAGGTTGCCCAGAGAGGTTGTGGAGTCTCCTTCTCTGGAGATCTTCAAGGCCTGCCTGGCTGTAACCCTGTCTAACATGCTCTAGGTGACCCTGCTGAGTGGGGAGGTTGGACTAAGCGATCTCCAGAGGTCCCTTCCAACCTTACCGATTCTATGATTCTTTGAATCTGGTGATGCCTTGTAGATACTCCCTGACCTTCCTGGTGAGGAAGGATCCTGCATTGCAGGTAAAAARCCTCTGTTCAAAAGTTCATTACAGCATCCCTCCCCATAAAGAGCTTCTGAACAGAGGCTGCAACACAGAAGTATAGTTCTAACTCCATCAGCTGTCTTCAATGCCCAATGAAGGGGGGCAGTAGAGCAGGTGTTCTCCAGGCAGCATTAACAATGCAGGAGGCTTCATGTTTTTCAGCTGCAAAGGGTATGGGCAAGAATCACTCAGCAATTCAAATCTCTATGCTATAATTATTGATGCACATCTTCACCATAGTCTCTTTGGTAGTTTTTGCTTTTAAGTCACATACACTCTGGATGGCAGCCTCTCCACTTTTCAGTGAGGAAGTATGTAAAGCTGTTTAACTGCTGACAGCTCTCTGGTACCTTCTCACAATTCTCMCATGTAACCAAAAGAAGAAAAAAGTGTGGGGGGGGGGTGGAGAAAAGTACAAACAGCAGTGGCAGCAACTTCACACCCATCACAAACGCTCTGCTTACTACATTGCGAAGAATCAAGGGATGTGTGTCCAGAAGCCTTACTACCAGTACCATGGGGACTTATAAATGGAAAGGCTAAACCAAGTGCCTTTCACCTGGGCTAACTGCAGTAAAAGGTTGAAAGGTGACAACCTTTTAAAACAGCTCATCTCATTACAATGATTACAAGGAGAGAAAACTTCTCTAAAAGCAAAACAAAGTCCCTAGAAAGGTCAAAGTCTCRGACTAATACAAATACTGTTTTTTAAAAGCTGGATGTCTTAGATGTGCAACATTCACATGTCAAAGGTTATATGGTTTGGTATGCTGCTCTGATGCCCTTTGCATTCATTTCAGTAGCTGCAGGAAGACTTTGCACTTTATGAACCGTATCATTGGTCAGATTTGTCTCCTTGCTCTTTCTTGTGCTGTCTTCTCCTCTAACTTCAAGAWATCTTCCAAGTCACATTGTTAATTGATGCTAGTAAATATTTAAGTTTTACTAAAGGTTTTTATAAAGCAGAATATTTGATTAAAATACTTCCTTTTTGGGGTACGTTGTAAAAGTCTGCAGTTCAAAGTGCATGTTTGAGCTATCAGGCACTTGATAATATGCTCAAGAAAAACACAGGCCTCCTTTTGACTGAACCAAGGCCTGCGGTTGTGTGTTTTTTTTTTTTTTTTTCCCCTCCTCCTGCTGACTTTCCTATATCCTTATGCAAGTGGAGCTCCTTGCAGGGATYAAAGCACTCTGTCCCCAGAGAAACTACCATTTTTGCCACTCTAAGAAAACATAGGTCAATGGCTAATTTTCATATCAGCAATATGGAAGAAAAAGTATAGGAGTAGTTTTGCTGTGCAGAAAAAAAAAATCCATGCAAACCTGTTCAGAGAAAAGCCAGATTTGCAGAGGAATTTATGAGAGCGCTTCTGTCACCTGCTCACTGGCACTYAATGCTTTTGATGCTGCCTCAAGCATCCCAGATATTCATCTGGGATGAGCAGATGTGGGTGAAACAGGACTACTTGGGCACTAACACCCTTCTGGAGTAGCAGCTGGAGGTAAGACAGGCTACCCCATCATGCCTAAAGTGACCACATCAGGTATCTTAAGCAATGAGACTCTACTCTGAATTTTTACAGCCTGTCTCTACTCTCACTGTTCTAGATTCCCAAACAAGGGGAAAAGGGGAGAAGTACCTCAGACTGGGGACAACAACAATCTCTCTGTAAGCACAGAGCTGGCTAGAGCCAGCTGCTGTTGGGCAGAGCCAAAGAACTGCACATGTATTAACTCTTGTCTTTTTCCAGCAACCRCTCAGCAAACATATCTTAAATACCTGGTGTCTACAGCCCTTCCCTGAAGATCAGTGCCTCTGTTTTCCTCTTTGAAAAACCATGCAGGCTCACCTACGAAAACACAGCTGGGTGAAAAGGAGATACTAGTCATGCTTCCTTCCCTCAGATACCAAACCACTACAGGACAGACCTGCTACCTAAGCCCTAGGTTTGGGCTGAGGTTTGACACTAGTCACACTCCCTTTTGCTTGTGGTCACTTGCCTTTCAAATCCAAATGAACTTTATCTTCTTCACTAAACCATGACTTCCCAGAGCATGCTCCCACCCAACTAGGTTGTGATATCAGTACACAGCATGCTCCCCATCTATGGGGGATGGGTATGGAGGGAACTGAAACTGGGTCTCCCAGATCCTTTAACTAGCAAATTTCATATAAAAACCCCTTATGAACTCTACTTTTCTCTATTGTTTTAGAATAGGGGGGTGAGGGAGAAGGGAGCACCTGCATCTTATTCAAGAGAATGTTTTTTGATGGCATACCTCAAGTGACATTTGCAGAATATTGTTTCTACGCCCAGATTAGAGATGAACTAGACAAGCAGCAGCTCAGTTTGGATTCAACCAAATTTTCATACAGATCTAGAAACAGAACTGCTCAYGTATGGAAAACACTAAAACCAAAACCTGAAATGGAGTTGGACTTTCATGATCACATTGAGATTCAAACAGAATGYAGGTTCTTAAGACTTGTGCGAACACAGACCATTATCAGGCATTACAAAAACACTTAATTGAGTCAAGTGCCTATCTCATGTAAATGACTAAACTTTATTATACAACTGTTTGCATCTTTCAGTGATTGAATATAAGTGAAGAAACAAGGATTGATTCATCAATTACAGAGATCAAATGTTAAGGACATAACCACGCTTCCTTATGTTACTGAAGTGATCTGAGGATAAATATCTTAAAGATTAGAAAGCCATATAAATATAAAAGGCAGATGAAAAATATTTCCCTATAAAGGATAATCATTCTAACAACTGATTCTTTTTAAAATAATATACTTTGAAATTCAGTTTCAATTGCTCACATTTTTAAATCAGTAATTAATGAAGACTTACTAATCACTTATAGATGGTTTTACCACAGCGTTTTCTACCATATTATCACTGGAATGGCATTCAAGTAGTAACAGACAGTTTCTCATACCTTTCGTTATAAAATTAAATGTGTAAATCCCAGCTYTAAATCAGCAGTCAAAGTAAAAAGGGGAAAAGACTCTGCATAGCTGCTTTGAAAAGCATGACTCGATCTCCAATTTCTCCTGAATTTAAGAGCTTTTATTTCACAGGAGCACAAGCTGTTCCACACAAGCATCTTTGCTTCTCAAACTGTCATCTTTATCTCAGTCCCTGGCTGGAGACTGCACGGCTCTTTGGTTTGGAAGCTCACAAGATGCAGCTGAACTAATGAACTTTGACCAACCACAGTTAATTCAACAAAATGGTCATTTAATTACCCTTCTCAGCTGCACTGCAAGGAAGCTTCTGGGAAAAGACTGATGGTTACAGCTTGCCCAGGTAGATAAGTTGTCTCTTCACAAAAAAAGCCTAACAGCTGAAGCTACTTCAAGCACTGTCAGTGTCAGTGCATCTGCTCCTTCTGAAAGTAAATTTCTACATCTTCCTCGGATTGTATTGAAAAATAATACAAAGACACAACACTTGGAATTAAATCAGAAAAACTAGATGCAAGTATAGYGGAGAGACTCAAGTGCTCTAGAAGAAACGTACTTAGAGAATTTGTGAGTATCCAAGCAATTAATAGCTAAATTTTGTTTGATAAAAACATAGCATGACTGTATTAACTTTAGCCCAAGGGTGTAATACAGGCCAAGATTCTCTCCCTGCTCCATCCCACTGTTCGGTGGGCCAGAATAATGACACTAAAACTAATTCATTAACAGTCAAAATAAAATAAAACCAAACATTGTTTAAAAAATTGAAAAAATAATCTAGTATATTAAAAAAATGGCTAAAAGCTTAAGAACGAATCCAGCTATAAATGCAATTAACATCCTTCAAGAGCAGAATCAAATGCTTAAAACAGTAGTGAGAATAGAAAAACTTATAAACAGATATAATACAACTGCAAGGAATTTGACACCAAAAGTATTAGTTAACATACCTGTAAGAACAAGTACTGCCAGCTCACTTTTCTAGATCAAGTTTTAATAGAAATAGAACAATATATATATACCTTCAAAGACAGATTTTGCTCCTACAGACATGAAAAATTTCCTATGGCTCCTGTAATACCTTTCTTGAAAAATTAACTCTAAAATTAACACCAAATGGTATGTGGTATGTTACACGAACTATAAAACCTCTAGAAGACTCAATGTTTTAAAAGATTGTTAAATCACCTCCAAGTTGCAGATGAATTCATACAAGGTATCATGAAATTTGACACCAGCACTCATGTTAGTTATCTTAAGGAAACGGATTAAATTCACAAATAATGATCTACTACATGACATAGATTGAAAAATAATGCAAAATCCCTGAGGATGCATATAGACATGGTCAGTTTAGAACTCTGATGTAGGTCAAAAACTGTGTGCCTGAGGATAGGAAAAGTACACGTGTGGTTAACAGTAATGGAGCTAGTATATGTGGTTTAAGGAATTATAAAGATACCTGGAGAACTGAGCATCCCAACACAGAGCAAGGAAGAGAACTGAGAGTAGGAAGAACTCAGACCTTACTGAGGATCAAGTTCTCCACTGTCTCTACATTACTGCAAGGGCAGGACATGTACCATGATGTTTACTGTGTCCAACAGCTTCTGGTCCTTCAGCATGGCCTTGTACATAAACATGGCTTTAAACTGTGTGGAAAAGCTTGGTCTGGGCTTTGGCCCCTGCAAGTCAAAACACCTCCCACCACTGAAAACACAAGCTAATGGCATTATTGTCTAGCAATACCTGGAGAAGCTTCTCCTCAAGAGGGAGGAGATGGCCAGAGCCCAGCAGCAGAGCCATCAGCTGTTGCTTCAAAGCTGAAATCAGAGCCACCCCCTGGACTGAAGAGAGGGCCCTGCAGAGAGGAGGAGGGGAACAGGCGGGGGGGCTGGGGGAGAGAGAGAGAGAAATCAAGCTTTGACCCTGACATGCTCCCTTTCTTGCCTGGGAGGTATTAATGAACAAYATCCCTCCCCACGGTCCTATGGTCCCCTAAGAGCAGGGAAAGGGGAAAAGAGAGCAGTGAGCTCCACTCAGTTAAGAGCTTGGGACCTCTCGAGAAGTGTAGCTGCTCCCACAATGAGGGTGTCTCACCAACAACCTACCCCTATTCAAAACAGACACCACTGTGAGTAAGGAATCACTACTAAATATAGAGTGCCCAAGGTTAAGTCCTAACCTCCAGGTGTCAGAGTCCCACCTCTGGGAATCTGATTTTTGCCATTAGGAAACAGAGTGAGTTCAGATCAGACTTGAGCTCTGACATACAACATAAACAGGTTTTGCTYGGCTGTAACTCACTATCAGAAGACCATTCTGTTAGTAAAAGGAACTACTGCATGGCAACTATTTTTGCTGGGAGCTACAAGGAGTCCTTAGCTCTTGGAGAAGGCCACCTTAGAGAGCTCTTCAGCAGAACACAATTTCCTTCTCCCTCATCCCAAGGAGATGATTAGGCCAGAAATATGGGCCTTTATCCTGCAGGGAATCTGGCATAAAGCAATTAAAGTGGAAGACAGGAGCTAGACCATTGTATCTCAACTCCCAACACAACAGATCATGCTTTCTTTCCCATATTTGGCAACAGTGTGGAAGGAAGAAAGAATTACAAGCCACCTGGGACTATATGCAGAAGACAGCACACCCTGGGAGAAGTCCTCTCTGCATGACTGTCAGCGTTTATTATTGTCCATGGTCCTGGGAACATCAGTTTGAGAAGTGTTTTTAAATACTTTGCTTCATTGATGCCTCAGTCGCAAGAGGTAAAAGCTTCTAATTACACACACTACACTGGGTGGCACAAATGAGAAGGAAAAATACTGAAAATAATGAAAAAAACATGCAGGCTCTTACTGCAGAGTGTCATTTGGCTTTGGTTCAAGTTGCAGAGGGATCAGATGAAATCAGTWCAGGAGCCTGACAACACAAAGCATGTCCTAAGGCATCCACAAATAAGAAGATACTGTAGCTTGTTTCTACATACCTGTAACCAACACAGTTTCTTCTCTTGCTTGACCAAGGCTCAACTTCTACCATGGGTATACACTCCTAAAACAGTGGCAGCAATTTCAGCAGGAAAAAGTGTGAAGCACTATTCTCCTTTTTATTTCTTACTAAGTACAACAAAGTAACATCATAAACTGTCAGAGGCCTTCACTTCCCTCCTCCTCCTCTTCCCCTTTTTATTTCTCACCTGGTCTCATTTATCTGATCAAGTTTGTCATCCTCCTCTCTAGTGTTAATTCTTTCCKCTCCACAATATCCATGTCTCTAAGTTCACCATGGAAAGATTATTCTGTTAGTTAGAAAATACCTCATTTAAGCCTCTTTGTTAAGTTCCTGTTATCTTTCCCTCTTCTCACGTTTCTCAAAGTCTTAAATAGGTGCCTATCATGTCCTGTACACTRATCTTTTGCAGCACAGCCTCCATTTTGGCCAGAAATGTCTTCTTACTAGTATTAATGACTTGCTTCATAACATATGTACAGGCTTGGTTCACCATCTTCTCCTCCTCTGATGATCCAGATGTTTTCCACCCTGCAGATAGCTCTCCTTCACTGCCTTAATACAAACCATTTGCATATCTAACACTCCACACACCAGTGTTGCACATTCCACAAATTGACTCACTTTTCAAACTGTTCTGGAATGCTAATTTCTTTCTTTTATCCACACTCTGTGGGCGTTCCCCAGRACTTTTCTGTCACTTCCTCACTCTTCTCTTCACACTTGGCAACCAGCATTTTTACCACCATTCATGGCACGTATTGTCATGTGTCAGATGACAGGCCATTGTATTCTTCCTTTCATTCTTTCTCCTTATATATCTGATTTTATTTTTACCTTAATTTTCTCCTTTTCCTTTGGATGAACAACACTTGCCTTAAAGGGTGCATTTGCATGGCACATTGTTGTATGGGATAGAGAAACATAATCTAGCTCTGAAAAAAACTAGCTCAGGATATCAGAAACAGTGTGTAGGCTAAAGCAATTGGTTATATTGCTCCCAATACCCAAATTGGTTGATTAAGAGCTAGCTCAGGCATGCCCATGCAACACTTTTATACACAGACTCCTGTGAGATATTATCTTACTCCACACCTCTCCCATCCCCCTTTGACCCCAGACTTTGGCTTGTTCACCATCATTCAAAACATGTGTAGCCTTTTGTATTTTAATATTTTTGGCTTCCTTTCACTTTATAAACAGTGGGGGGAAAAAGTGTGAACAAAGACTATTTCTATGCCATTTCAAATCAMTTCCAGAGGGCCAAAACAACAGCAGGAACTTTTATCTGTTGAGATGGTTAAAACTAACTGGAAATAGAACTCAGGAACATACAACAGAACAAAACTTCTGCTGGTAATGGGGTGCTCAAGGACAACACCTTCCCTAACAGATTTCTAGGAACAATGAATTTTTTTTTTTAACGTATTTCTGACAGTAAGAAGCTTCACCTTTCTCTGGAAATAGAATCATTCATATTCAAGGTCAAAGGAGACACTGCATGAGTCTAGCAAACCTCCACAGGTCATTTCTTTGGTATATCAGCATGATTTTGGGGGGAAATATTGAATATCTTTATAGATATTACTTAAGAACTACTATATCTGAAAATGCAAACAGCATATCAAGTTTACCTTTCCTGCTGTGACACATACACACTTCAAAGAAAGGGGGCAAGCCCATAATTTATTTAGGCAATGATGCTATGTTTTTTAACTACCTCCACCTAGAGATTCATCTCACTCACCACCATGAGATTCATCTTGCAAATACAAGATGAGCAACTGCACCGATTAAACATTTAGAGTAAAACCTGAAATCAGTAAATAAGGACTTCATTTTCTGCCTCCCTTCTTCTGGAGGGATTATGTTAATATTTTTCCCTTCAGTAGGTTATGTACAGAATAAAACAGCAAAGAACTGAGGTTGTGTGTTTTATACATCACTATAATGGTGAAACTGTGTTTATATTTCTAAATGAGATGTTAAATACATGCAAGTCTTCACTAATGRTAAATATCATTATACAGCAACACAATCTCTACAGTGCTCATAATTCAATTATTTCATAAGACAAYATTACAGAGTCAGGAAAATACATTTTGTTTACTTAAAAGCAAAATATCACATGCAGAAATCCCGGTTAAACCTAGGAGGCATATAGGAATACACTGACAGCTGATGTAACTATGGGTTGTTTTTAAACAAGTTTAATTGAGAGCACAACAATTTTCACTAGCAGAGACTCAGAATCAAAACTCTTCACTGATAATTCCTGTGTAAATACACAGCAGAAATATACTGTGAAGTCTGTATTGAACAATTTTCCAAAGGGGAAACTATTTTCAAAATTTCCCATACAATCCAATTTCACTGCCATATGGACTGAAATATTTCTTTTCTACTTTGCAAGGACAAAAAGAGGTGGTGAAGCAAAKGCAAGAACTGCACAGATAGAGAGAAACAGAAGAGCAATAGACTGGCAATACTGAACTAAAAATAAAACTAGCTAAGTTTCTGATATATGATCATCTCAATGAAAACATTCACAGTATCAACATTCTCAAGGTTATTTTTTTAGTATGAAATAGAGACCTGACCAAGACAGATCTCAGGAAAGCACTCTTGCCATTTTTGTGTGTATGTGTGTGTGTGGGGGGGAATAGTGGGACTAAAACTAAATGTAATAAAGTTCTATCTTTTACTATGTCACCATATAGGATATATGGGCCAATACGTAAGCTTCCTACTCATTCTGCCTTTACTGCTCATTTTGTAAAATAGGGATACTGTTGATTTACTCACATAGCAAAGATCACACAAACATTAGATGCWGATGGAAGCACTTTAAGCTGTCAGTAGTTTGACCCAAGAACTCTGTTAAATGCTGCTAATACAGCTCTCAATCCCTTCCACTAAAAGTCTTCTGTGCCTTTTGAGAAAGGCAAAGACCAGTCAGGTCATATATACTATATATACATTAGCTAATATGATTACTCTTAAGGGAGAGTAGCTTAAATGCRAATACACACACAGATTTTGTTTATTGGAAATTAGGCATTGCAGGCATGTTTTCCACTTCTTCCGGCACCTGAAAAGTCTTCTTTAGAAAGCTGCATCATTCAGTTTTGTTCTAGCCCAGATAAACAYGGGCCTCTTCACTGAGGTTGTGAAAGTGTTACAAAAAGTGTTTTGCATTCATTATCTCCTGAACTGCTGCTGGTCAATGCATTTGGCAACAGCTGGTCACAAAGAGTGGTGCTTATTCCTTTTATTGGGGGTGAAGAGAGAGATACAGTTTTACGAAACAATAAAACAGTGCGGAACTCACTTCTGGGGCTGCATGAGTCTGTAGACCTACTTCACATAGAAGGTCAGCATCTCCATGGATCCTAGGCTGAACACTAGTGTCATCTCAAATTTCCCCCAACTCTTGAAGCAATGGGCCAAAACATTTATTTCTTGCAGTCTTGAATTTAAGAGGAGCCAAGAGCATTTACAAGGCAGGAAATTCTTAACTTAAATTCCTTTTCAGAAGCTTCAAGCTACATAAAGCTAATCAAATTGTTTTCAAAGGTCTTTCCTRTTTCTTCCCTTTCTTCAAATTCTACTCTATCCCCGCAATACCTTTCTGTCATGCATGCAGGAAAAAGGGATGAACAGAGGTAAAGAGATGTTCTGACCAACTGCAGAAATTTTGTGATTCTTTAGGTTTGACATATTTCACAAAAATTAAAAGCTTCAAAATGGTAAAAGTTCTCAAAAACATCATCTTGCTTTCTCTAGCAGCTATAAACACTGGCCACAGAGCAAGCTATTATTCTATACCACTTGTATAATCAAATCATCAGTCCTACCCATAGCCCAGCCAATCAAGATAATGCCTATAATCAAATAAAACTTTCTCAGGGCTTGAAAAATAAGTGTTATCTTATAACAAGCTATGGAATCATAGCATTCCTCTTCAGTAGACTTCTACGTTCTTTCGATGCGTTTGGGCAAACAGAAGAGAGGCATAACTCATGCAGTCCCTGCAAAGGTTCTTCAAATTATCTCAGCATCAGAAAGAAAAAGGAAAATAAGACTGCAGACAGAAGTCTGAGCAGTTTCTGAAGAGATACTAATTGTTCCTTTTTTTTGTACATATTTGCAACAACATTAACATCCAGAATTTTAGATGAAAATGCTAACAGAAGGCCAGCAAATCTCAGACATAAAAGAAGTGACACTTATATTTGAAGGAAAAAAATGGTGAAAGGAAGAAAATAACAAGAAATTTTCTAAAGGAAAAAGTCACACTAGAATTTTACCGCAACAGGGCTGCTCTCTTACTGTACTCAGTTCTACTCTAATTATCTCCCAAGCAGTTCATAAGGATCAAGAAGAAAGCTAGGAAAACAGAATCCAAAGCCTTCATGCTTTTTAAAGCCTTTCACAGCCTAACTATTTCTAAGCTCCTAGGACTAAGGGTAGAAGCAAGTCCCAAGGCACATGCTTTCCCCAGCAGAGCTCTTTACTTGCTGCTCAATTAGCTGCAGGTGCAATGYGTGCAGTGAGCAAGACAGATGGACAGGGATAGAAATTCATGAAACAAATGCTCCTGATCTCTCAGACACGGGCTGGAATAGCAGCAGCCTCACTGCTGGATGAAGGCTCCTTCTTGCTGCACACCTTCCCAGCACCAGAACACAAGCAAACAGGCAATCCTCATGTATTAGAAGAGCCAGGTTGCATTGAGGTTAGAACCCRTATAGTAAAGACACTAGTGTGTCTTTCAACACAAAGAAGTTTCTCGAGGAAAGATACCATAAAACATTCACTAAGGGGTAGCTAGATTCAAGTAGACATCACTAAATTTCAGTTCTCCAAGAGGCAATGAGGATGTGCGGATATCCTACAGAGGGATGACAGGAACAAGTTCAGAAGATAGGCTGCAGAGCAAGTTCCAGTGACCTCTGGTAAAAAAAAAAATAAAATAATGCACAAAAGTATTGATGAGTGCAAACCAGAAAACAAATCATGCTCACATCAAACACAGATTAAAAAATAAAGGGGGGAAGGAAAAGGAGTAACTCACACAGAGCTATGCAACAGGTTTAGCAGTAGGTATAAATACATAGAGCGCTATAAGGTAAGGTTTGTGGGGGTTATTTAGTTAGTATGTATAGCTGAAAGAGCAAGAAAGCCTTCATATATAAAATTTCTCTGAAGTAATTAGTATACAAGTAACCAACCAAGATTAAAAAAAAAAGAAAGAAAAGGACACATCACAGCCAGGACAGAGAGTATGTTGGCTTACTTATGTTAAGAATGATTCTTCCTCCCCCTCCCCCCATGTAACCCATCTATTTATGGAATTTAAAACACATTTTTTCTAGGTGAAGCAATCATGAATGTCAAGAACCCAGAGCTCTCAAGATATCACATATCATGCATTCATTTTTCTCCATTCAAAATCTTTTCCCTCCACTTCTAGCCCAAGCCATTGMAGCAAACGCACAGAGAGCAGCCATTCTGACCTGCTCTTCTAGCTCTCATACTAGTTAACTCAATTAGTTTGATCTTTTTAATCTAATTTTTGGTTGCTTACTTGTGCATAGGACAATGAGGCTTCCTTCTTCTACAAGAGAACTGAAGCACATAAGAATCATAGAATTGGTAAGGTTGGAAGGGACCTCTGGAGATCATCCAGTCCAACTCCCTTGCTCAGCAGGGCCATTTAGAGCATGGTAGACAGGGTTGCAGCCAGGCAGGCCTTGAAGATCTCCAGAGAAGGAGACTCCACAACCTCTCTGGGCAACCTGATCCACTGCTCCGTCACTCTCACAGGGAAGAAATTCCCCCTCACGGTCAGGCAGAACTGCCTGTGCTTCAATTTCTGTCCATTGCCTCTTGTCCTGTCACACGGGACAACTAAAGAGAGTTTGTCCCCGTCCCCTTGACACCCTCCCTTCAGGTACTTATCCACACTGATAAGATCCCCCCTCAGCCTTCTCTTCCCCAGGCTGAAGAGGCCCAGCTCTCGCAGACGTTCCTCATGGGGCAGATGCTCCAGCTCTCTCATCTTCGTAGCCCTCTGCTGGACTCTCTCCAGTAGCTCCATGTCTCTCTTGTACTGGGGAGCCCAGAACTGGACACAGGACTCGAGATGAGGCCTCCCCAGGGCTGAGGAGAGGGGCAGGATCACCTCCCTCCACCTGCTGGCAGCACTCTTCCTAATGCAGCCCAGGATACCATTGGTCTTCTTGGCCACAAGGGCACACTGCTGCCTCATGGCCAACCTGTCACCCACCAGCACTCCCAGGTCCTTCTCTRCAGAGSTGCTCTCCAGAAGGTCAGCCCCCAGCTTGTACTGATGCCTAGGGTTATTTCTCCCTAGGTGCAGGATCCTGCACTTACCCATGCCTTAACCCATGGGATTCTTCCAATTAGGTCTCTGAAGAGCCCAAAGTCTGCTCTCCTGAAGTCCAGGGTCAGAATACAGATGAGTTCACAAGAGTGGCATTTCTCCACAATAATTTTCCTAACCTTTTGCTGACCATTAGTCCCTCTGCTCCTCTAGGAATCAAGGAGCCCAGAGGAACTAGCCCAGAAAAAGGAAAGTTGAAACTATGGTGCACAAGGCAGATATTACTGCAGAATCTGGTTATCTAATTTAAAAGGCACAATTTTGGAGGCCTGCTATCTTTAGAAAGTCATACTGAAGGATTTCAGAAGTTTTTAAATAGGTATTTGAAGAGATGATGAACTGCTGTTATAAGGCAYTAAGGCTTTATTTTCCCCACCACCTTTACTGTTTTCCTCAATAGCTAGAACATCCTCTCCAAACTGAATGCTTCCTAAGGAATACAAGCATCAGACAAACAATACTGAGGCAGAATATATGACTTGCAGCTACCTCTTTTGCCTACAGCTATATACTCATGGGTGATTATGATCATCATCAAGATAGGAAACAAACATACATTTGCATGAAATCCCTCACCAAATCTTGGGCCAATTCTAGTGCATGCTTTGAATGCAAAAATGTGTTGCTAAGTTTGCCCCTAAGAAACAAGTTCTCAAAGACAYCCAGGGGCACAATAGAAACCATGTAAGTCATTGCCTGCAAAATTCCATTCAATGGATAGTAATGACATTTCCTTACAAATTAAAAACTGAAAAAACCCAGCCTCCTCTCTGTATTCTCACTTATGAAAAAGTATGCAAGCCTGTCCGTGTACCTCCTTACTCATATAGAGGTTTTGGATTTAGTTTTCCTTCAGTAGAAGTATTGCCTTTAATTCCAGAGAACTAGTCTTTCAGACTGTAAAGTGGAAGTAGCTGYGCTATTTCATGGCAACTCAGGCCAGCAATGTTGCAATAACAGTAGAAGAATCAATGATACTGTACAGCAATGCCTGACAGGTATGTGCCACAGCCATACACAGGACACCTGCAACATCAGCCTTGACAGTATGTCTTCCTATTTGCTCATTTTAATTCATTCAATATATCACTGACTTGTATTTTTAAAGTTACTAGGAAAGTTTCAGCAGATTGTACAGAACCAACCAATGCATAGTAAATGGCTCTTGTCCAGCTCAAGTATTTGTGTAGCATTTCTTATGCTTCCATATGGTGCTTTGGGGCATTTAATCACAGTGTGTTAAGGCCAGCTTTGTTACTCTTGGCAAAAGTTTTGATGGGAAGACTACTTGGACTCCACCTTCGCACCCTCCTGGAGTGTTTCTTCTGAAGGGAATTACTTCCAATATCAAGCTATTTGTGATGCAAGTGATGACAATAGCCATAAATGGCAATAATTCTACTCTCTCTGCTGTATTATAAAACATGTAAATCCCTCAAAAAATCCACATCTTCTCTACAGCTAGGAATGATTTTTTTCCTCCAAAATAAAGACTATTAATATTTTGCAGAGCTTTCTGGAAGTAAAGCAAACACTGAAATCACCTGTTCTTCCCTCCCCCCTTACAAGTTAGCACAGGGTCCTGTGATGTACAAGCTTGTCATTTCCCGGGCTAGCAAGAGAAGTGCATTTCCCTAGACTATCAATCATTTGTTGTTACTGAGTTTTAGATGCCTGTGCCACACTAAAACATGGAGTGGAAACAGGATGCCTCATTTTGTCAAGACACCACAACAGAGTGGTGGTTTATGCTTCTTCTAAAGGCTCTATTCTGCAAGCCATATTCAGCTGAACATAATATCCACAACAGTTTTGGCTCCTCTCCTAAGATCCGAATATTTCCCTGCCCAAATGCAGCATGACAATCTCCTTACTCCATCACTACTTTGTCCTTTTAATAAAATCCCAACAATGTCTAGATGTATGTAGATGGAAGAACTGCTAATGTCCAGAATTATCAAATAATCTTGAAATGATCTTTAGCATACTAAAAAAAGAAGCAGAAAGCAAGCTGCGGGATAGGTAAGAATGCATCTGACAAGGAGTTAGAAAAAGCTTTTCTTTTGCTCCCTTACAGGCTTTTCTATAATGGCTCATTTTTATTTCCTCTTTAGAAAAGTGAGGACAACAACTTTCTCCACACTACAAGTGTTTTGCAGCATCTCATGAATATTTGTGCAGCATATAGGTGAAAACCACAGAGAACAGTTAACAAAGATGCAAAAATCTCATAAGCAATAATGTGAGAAGGGCTAAGAATGTGTTGTAATGTTTTCAATCAAGTCGCACATAAGTTCACATAAGAGTTCTGCATTTAAATGCATTAAAGATATTCAGTTATATCTATCAGGTTTTTTTGGTTAAAAATGGAAGTTAGGACACCGTTTGAATGGGRTCATCTATAAAGCAGATTACCTTAGTGATTATTTTAGTTAATGGTTACTTTAGTGATTCAGGGTCCCACTGTAGATAGCTGCTTCTCTGCATGAAGGCATAATCTGATACTGTCAGCAGAAKCAACATTATGGCCCACATATGTATTTTTTTCTACAGCTGTGCTTGTTATGAAGATGCTTATAATTGTGTCCCCCAAAGCTTTAATCAGTATGAACAGAGAGATAATCCTAACTTTTCGTTACAGGCAATTTGCTAAGAGAGATTTTTATAGATCGSACTTTAAAGTAACTAAGTAGTTGATTAAGAGTGGGCCATGATTTGTACATCTCAATTGTTTTAACCATGCATATAGTCAAGAAGTTGTCTGATCCCTCTGGAGCCTGAACTACCACAGTTCTGGTTTGCTGTGGTTAAAGTGTAATAGYCAGGCTTAGATACTTTTAAACAGAGCTTACATGTGACCAAGTGCTCCTTTCCTCTGATATATTTTTCTCCTTCAAAAGCAGAAAGAGGGTTTTTCCCTCTCCAGGTGAATTGCAAGGGGGAGGGAGGAGGGGAAAAACAGTGTGTAGAGGATTTAAACAAATGATACAAAGATCAAGAGTTCTGAAACATGCCCAGAGATAAGCAAGATGCTTTTTCACATGTGTAGCCCACAGTTCACCCAACCTTTGCACCTTTAAATAAAATATTCATCATACGAAGTTAGATATCACATTTAAAGGAAAAAAAAACTACCCGTGAACACATACAACCCCATGCAAAGCCAAACAGAGAGATCAGCAGCAGGGCAGCTCCTGGGAAGAGGGAGCAGCCTCTGGAGGACCAGCAGAGAGGAGCCTGTTTTTACAGAGCAGCCCTCACACAAACTTAGCTTCATGCTTATCCATTCTTTCCCCCTCTTCCACCTATAAGCCATGTGGTATTAACACTTGGAACCAAATGACAGATGTAGAGTCTCATTGCTCAACATCAGAAGAAAGATCTCTTTTCTTCCTCTCATCTGAAACAGCAGCATTTGGAAGGTGGCAAATGACAATGCAGATAGAAAACGTAATGGTTGGGAATACCTGTTTGTCAATATTATTCCTCTCTATTTTCACATTTAATGATGCTCAGCACTGTTTTTAAAGGAACTATGATCCTCAGTAGCATTATGCTTCAGCAAGTCTTGCAGTACATGCTCCCTATAACAGGACCACTAACACACATGAATCACATTAGGGTTGGGACAGCAGGTGGCAAATATTCATTTTTCATGAAGTATTCTTTCCACAAAACCACATGAAAGAATCAGCTCTAATAAATCTTCCATCTGAAAAGCTCTAAACTCAATATATTAAAAGAGAAGAGGAATTTGCAGGATTTTGTGCAAAACACTTTTCCCTCTTTTTAACACTCTTACCAAGAGCTAATTACTACATGGGTTAAAAAAAAAAAGTATTGAAGTGTTTTTTAAAAAAGCTTATAATTTCAGAGCAAAACATTTTGACCTTGAGGGTAGAAGAAGAAGAATTAGAAATGTCAAAAACCTTTTCCGTCTCAGGTCTCATAATTGCAATATAATTTCACTCACTTTGCTAGTCTTTTAAAACTATTACCAGTGACCTGCTAGCTGTACGCCCTTTCTCCCAGCTCTTTCCCCCTTGGAGAATCACTTTCTCACAGAAAATTCTGGGTTTCTCAGCCAGCTCCACTCTTAACTTCCCTCTCATTACACCTCTCTGACTGCATCCTTCTGGAAGCACTTTGTGACCCTGAGGGCTGATTCACCATTCCTCCCAAGCTTCCCAGAAAGGAAGTTTATGGCCCAGTCCTTGGAAATCATTCCCAGAATGGCCTCTTTGCACCACAGCCATAGGGCTGGTGCAGTGCAGCCGGGGTAGGGCCGAGGAGCTACCTCCTCCTCTTCCTCCAAGCACACACATTGCAAGCACCAAATCCTTTGAGCTCTGACACTAGGCTACATCTGAATGTCAATTAGCACACGACTTTTTCCAAAAACAAAGAAAACTCTGGATAAGTTAGGAAATAGAAACTAGAAACTATAAGAGAAGAACRCCTTTACCCACTTTTTTCTTCCCCCGGAGCAAGTCCCCTCCTCTAACCTGCTTGCATTTGAACAGTGCAGGGACATTAAATTTTGCAGCATGCACTGCACTCTCCTCTACACATTCTTCTTTCAGAATTGTCAGCTACCTGTGCATTGCTGCTCTTCCCACCAGACACGGGTGCACTGAGAGTCTCCTCCACAGCTCAGCTCCAGATGCTTCATTGTCAGGCACACTCCATTGCTTCTACAAGAGGGACAAGCTCTCCCTCAAAACACTCTGCCTAAGCAAAGCAAGCAAGCAGCTTTTTTTTTAGCAGTACTGAGGTTCAAAAAAAAACCCAGGTAGCACCACACAAGAATTCTGAATTTGGAGCTTGGATTCAGAGACGCAGCTCTTAGACACACAACTCTCTTACCTAGTTCTGATGGTCCCATGCTGCTTCAGGTCTGGCTRGGCAACTGAGAACAGCCACAGGGTGAAGAGACTCTCATCTAGCATAGTAACAGCCCAGCTGATACTTATAACCATCAAACCTCCTCTGGGCTGGAAGAAGAACTGTGAGTTTATCAGTTGGAGAATTATTGGCAGCTGCCTATACGGGCATCTAGCAGGGCTCAAGTACACCCAAACCATGAACACAGGTGTCATGATCACCAAACCTAGCCCCTCTGCTTCTTTTGTTGTTAGTTGATTTCAGCCAACCAGCTGTCAACCATTCATTTTGATTGCAATTAAATAAATGAAATACAAATGTGCTGAATTGTAGCAAGGAGTGGTGCTGAGGAAAAATATTTCCACTGAAAAATTATTTGTTCCAAAAAAATTCCAGGCCCTCTAAACAAGCTACTTAATCCCCACTAGCTACCTTGTATCTAAGTCTTTAAATGTTAAAGTTAATTTATTAACTCTAATGTTTACATTTTTATTCAAATTTCTATTAATAGCCTATTTTGGATTAATGCACTGTATAAGCACCTGCTGCTTAATTTTTTGTTCAAGGAATTTTTATTCACAGAACATATTTCAAACAAAGTGTATTTGTAGGCTTCCTCTTCACTGTGGTAGCTTTATGGGCTTTTAATGGAAATCTCTATACAGGAGGCAATCATCACTAATGGAAACAGTGYAGAAACTAAAATTAGTGCCTTGTTATTCAGAAGCTTTTAATATTCTTCCCTGAATTGCAGTAAATTTAGTTGTGGAACGATTACATTATTCTGTGGGATATCAGAGCCRATTACTGCTTTACTGTACAAGAGATATTAAATTACACATGGATTTTAGCCTCTTGAAATACTGCTGTTTGTGGCTTCCTCCCCTCTTCTCCAAGTTGCTATAGGYCACAATGTCTTTGGGCAAAGCCTCCCCCCAAAACAGTCATTTTTTCCAGCCACAAGTATTGTAATATTTGTAAATCCATTTTTTAAAATATCATGGTATTACTTCTGAAAGCAGCATACAATATTCAGTTATCTTTTGTAGAAGAATTGTGAGAAAGTTATTTTCCATCTTAACAGTAGACCTAATGTGTCACTCCTAAAGCTCAAATATAATCAAGCTTATTACCACTCTTTAGCCAAACTGCTTTTTCATCTCAAACTCTCTATACAATAAAATATAGAAAAAACAAAAACGAAAGCTGTTATAGGTGTCACAGGAAAAATCAAGCTGAGAACCAACAAAACATTATCTTTCTGTCATTTGCAAGATAGCATATGAGACGTATGGAAGCCTCCCAAGTAAATTTATGCAGGTAGAGGGTTTTTACAGCAAAGACAAGGCAGGTCATGACTAAGGTGAGAGATGTGCTCTCAGGCTGGGAGTGGGGCATTAAGAAAAAGCACAGATTTTGGACCAAAACTCTGCAGTGGGATGAAGCTACTTTTTCCCTTCAGCATCAATGACATGTCAATTATTTTAGTTTGAGGACAGCTGAGAACTGTTGGACACTGTAACAACATAAAGCAAAAGTCTTTCCTTCATAGAGCAGAGGGCTATATGGGAGCTACATGCCAGTCCTAGAGGCAGGAAAGTAAATGATCCCTGTGTTATGCTAATGGCTCTGGGATTTGCCATAGGAAAGAAGGYGGGAAATCTCCACTTTGTTACAAGATAGCTTAAGGAGAAAACTTGTTCCTCAAAAGACTAGGAAAATGAAGCCCAGAGGCAACAAATTAGTTTTCCTTTGCCCTTTGTGTCTCTAGAGACAAGTCTGTGTCTAATGAAATCAAAGAAAAGGTATTCCCTGGGGAAACAGGACTCCTGGTATGGACATCTGCCAGCAAGGACATCGGGAAGGGTCAAGAATGCTTGGCAATCAAGAAACTGTAGGAAAAGGGATTTTCCGGTATCTCAAATTTGGGAATGTACAGCTCAGTGTCTTTTCCAATTATAGTATTCTTATTATAGCACACAGAGAAAGTATTATGATGCTTGGCGGAAAAATTTCCTAAGCTTTTGGTACGTGTGGAAATGCAAGATCACCTTATTTTAGGTGCACCTTGTCTTCTACACCAACGTATAAGGCTCTACATTAATTTTTGAAGAAYAGAGATTAAAATATCTCAACCTTTTATAAAAAGTCCTCATGTATATTTGTACTCTGGAACCTTTGGCTGAGCTGAAACAAATAATTCAGTCTTGAAAAACTTATCCTGAGAATATATGTCTATATACTATATAACTATGTAATATCTGTGTGTATACATATAAATTTTTATTTATATATACTATGTATTTATATGCACAAACAATGTGCTATAACCGACTATGTAGTAGCCCTGAAAACTGGTGTTTAATTTTTCCTAGCTTGTCTTCACTCTGATTCCTCTTCCAACTCCCAAGAAGGAAAGAAAGAAAGAAAAAGCAACCAAACTATAAGACAAAGCACTCCCTAGAACTTGTAATAACCTATCCATTAGCTAATTGGTGACATGTTAATGAGGAAAAACTCACTGAAACAAAACCAATGATCTTGCACATCTAAATAATTATGAACCTGATTTCAAGCATTAATCGTCTCCAGATTACAATAGGTAGCCTGACGGAGTTCATACTATTATGAGTTAATAAGACAGATGAGACTTAAAATCATTTTGCTCTAACAGGGGAAAGACCTTCTATGATTCTTCAGTAAATCTCTTCCCGTCTTCTGTAATCGGGATCTCTCGTCTTTTTTTTTCCCCTCCATTAAAAGTAATAACAGGTTTTGCCTTCATGTGTTGTGTCCTAGCATAGCAATTTCATCATCAGACCAGCAATATCACTTGACACTGGATAAYGTCATGGTTTTTAGCAGGAGATTCTCATAAGTACTAATTCATCAAGGCTATCGGAAGTTCTCCTTTGCCAGGAATGTTAAAAATCGGGATACAAATGTGTCATGAAATCTCTTCTCTGAGCTGGTGGTTTTTCTCAGTCAYGGTAGCATGACCTCTCTGGAAGTTCATTTGCTTTACTGCAAATTCACTCCTTCTAAATTGTCCCTTCTCAGTTTCTTCACTTGGATTTTTTTCTTAACTATATTCTTGGCTTATCCCAATCTTTGCAATAGATCAACTTTTTTCAGCTGGAGAATTTTTAAAAGCCGCTTGTGCCCTAAGGGAGCTCCACCACCACGGTGTTTCTTCTGAACTTTAGTTTGCAGCGTGACCTCACTTACTGTCAGCAGCATCTGATYTGAAGCCATCATACCTGAATTCACCACAAGAATATCAGATGGCTTCAAGGAGCTGATATTTCTAAGTCAAATATTTATACTACATTTTAATTAGGTATACTTTCTGTAGCAGGGTAGAATCCGGCTACACACACAGCTAGAAATTTTAGAGGCTATCAAAATATTTAATTCACTATATTTCAGACTTTTGAAACTGCTCAATTTTATGTAACTAACATAATCTTTTATCAGCATTCATTTCATTTATAGTAAACTTTGAAGGGGCTTCATAAAGTTTATGGGAAAGTCAAGACATGAGATGTAATAAAAGTTGTCCTTAGCTTCTGAAATCCCGACACAATATATTCCGGTTGATTTTCCTATTTTCCTCTGTTTAATTTTCACAGATGTTTCCTTCCTCCTGGACCAAAGCATCCGTTGCGTCCACTCGCACCAGTGTCTTTTCTCCTCTGAAGCCTGCCAATTGTCAAGCCTCAACTCTAATCAACCTCTCTGGGGATTTTACTGTTTATTTTGAGTAAATACAGTGGAGAAACATAGCCACATATTCCATGAGAGTTGAAACTCTCTGGATAGCTAAAACACCAAGGAACAGGTACGACGTGCAGCATAAGCACAAGCTGCCCCCCTTCCATCTGGGCTAGCRCGTCTCGTCTGCTCAGTAACAGCTGAGATCGAGGAAACGAAAGACAGCTCACCGGCCTCCGCAGGAGATGAGGGCATGCAAAATCTCACCAGAGGTGCTCACCAGTTTGCAGCTATGTTCCTTATCGTAGCTGGGAAAGCTCAGCGTACGCACATCTAACACAGCACCTGGCACCCTGGATGCGCTGGCACAAGGCACAGTGCTGCTTCGCATCGCTGCCTTGACTTTTAATTGAGCCCTTCTCACATAAGTATATCATCAGTATTAATATGCAGGCCTTGAGAAGCTGAACACATGACCTAGTTTAGTCCCTCTTTTATCTAGCTGAAAAAATCTAGTAAAAAAGTTGCAAATACAAATTAATTTTAGTGAACAATGAGGTTAATTTCCCTATTGTCTGCATATAGTATTTTCTATAGCATTTACTGGGACAAAATTAAATATATTTTAGGATATAAAATATGTATCATCTCTGTCTCATGCTAAGTTCAGTGAGGAATGGATAAAGTCTGACAAAATAAAATATCCWAAGGAGGTAGACTCCTTTAACCTGTCTTCTAAAGAGAGGGAGACCCCTGAGGAAAACCAACAAACAAACAAAAAAAGCTTCAATCCCTTCTCTTGACAGCTTCAAGGCAACCGTTTGCAGATTGTTGGGATCAATAAAGATTTAATAATCTGGTTCGCATAGTGTTATGTGCTCTTGCAAACGCTCTATTACAAATGCTGCRAAGACAGAAAATAAAATTATTCAGGCCCTAGTATTTTTAACTTACAATTAAAATTTCATGATGTTTTTACTACATGTTACCCCTGGAACAAAGGAACAGAMGAGCATTAATGCTTAGGTGAAGTATGCAACATCATACAGCATGGGATTATAGTGAGGAAGGGTCAATTCTTTACAGAGTGCAGAGAAAAAGCAGTACAGGGGCTTTTTACCCTTTCCTTTTTAAGYCTCTTTCTAACGTTGAATTTCATTTTGTCAGGGATATTTTTTCTGTATCAAAACATCAAAGGATAACTAAAAAATATCAAATATTCCTACCTTTCATTTGGGCAACTGTGCATGGCATTAAAATGGTTGCAATAGAAGCAAGTGCATTTTGTAAAAGTATATTGTGGTTTTGATGCCTGTTTTCATCCTCTATTAGACCGCATCTAACTAAACGAAAATTGCCGTACAGCTTCAACTCCATCTCCAAAGTTTCATGAAAATCTCAATGGGGAGAGAAAGCACCTTGGTCAGAGCTTTGGTCTCCACTTGTGGGGAAGTGAAGAGATTCTCATACTCAGAAATGAGCTGGAGACCCCTGTTAAGCATGCTGAATATAAGAAATATTTGTGATAATACCTGCGAATAAAGCAATATGTTTTCTTCATGTTTTCAATTTTTAATAAATAAGCCTTCTCTAGTGAAAAGAATATGTAGTTGCTAACCAGTTCTTGTGTGATACTGATCTTTAGAGTGCTAAATATGAGTGTTATAGCATGGCAAGGTTGCTCATTTAACAGCATCAAATGGGAGATAGCTATCAAATAAATAGGGGTCTTATAGAGCACCAACTTGCAATAGGGAGAACAAGATTATTTATTTTGCATAAGATGCAGGTTAAAAGTCTTGAAAGAAATCTTCCGTCCATTTACATTGTGAATTAAACCTCTAATATTGAGTTGAGCTTACTTACCTGATTGTCTAACCTTCTAGACACTTTTCATACATAGATGTACACACTCATGTATTTTTATATATATATATATATGCCTGTTTGTGTGTGTGTACGTGTGCATGTATATGTGTATGTTCATGTAGAAAGCAACATTGCAGCCTTGATTCTGCATATATGTAAATATTTGCTTAGCATTAATCATCTAATAAATTCTACGGAATTTGACTACATTTCACTGTTAATGGGAATCTCACATAACTGCCCAATAAAAAGTGTAAATGCGTGCACATAAGATTCACAGAGTGAAATTATAGCTCTATTGAAATTAACAGAAAAATTCCATTGACCATATAAAACAATAATGTGATATATAAATTTCCTTTTTCTACATTCAGTCTAAAGAACATCATTGGAAATGGGGGTTCATTTTAAGTTTTTGGATATCCACTGAATAGTTCACACTGACTTCAAAAGGATGTGAAGTTGTAACCACATTGAGGGCTTCAGGAAATCCCAAGATTTTTATTGGCAATTTAGATATCAACACATGACTCACTGGTAATGATAGTTTATGTCATTTACTTAATCTGACAAAACCTCAAATAGTGAATAAAGTCACATCAGAGTCATCTTCCTGTGATACTGCTATGCTCTTATACCGATTTGAAACCAGTGTAACTCTTCTGATTACAGCTGAGCAACTACTATACAAGTAAAGAATGGAACTAGAATTACATTTTTAATTATTTTCATTCAGAGGGAAAAGACCACTGATCAGAACCATAGCTTATGATTAGACCTCACATGATTCACACCCAAATTTATGAGCTAACGTTTCTAAAATTTTATCCTTTGTCCTGTATAATGCCATTTGTTCCACTAACTTAGTTAAGCAAAAGATTATAGTTTTTTTTATAACATAAATCTCCATTTTTTCCCTGTCATATGGTCTTAAATCTAGGTCTCAACATCAAAGGGTTCTCATGCAATCGTTTTTTTTTTAAGTAGGTGGCATGATTTTTAAAGTGAACTTCACACTGAAGATACATGTTGGATTTATATTTCCAGGAACAAAATTCCGCTTTTCACTGAGCTAGTATGCTGCAAGCATGTTTTTCTTGTCACTTCTCAAATTCTAGGAAATTTGTAGGTAAACTTTACTAAAGTCCCAGTTCCTTGTAAATCAGCCTTTTACTAGAGCGTACGGCAAGTTTTTTTTCACATCCRTTTAACATAAAGTCCTTCTGCCAGAACAATAAATAAAACAAGCTATTTCAGCTGCTATATCACTTTTAAGTTGTAAATTCATTCTAAAAAATTAATTGAGAAAACATGCTCATTTCTCATAAGCTACTAAAACTTTTGGAAAGATTATGGTTTAGAAATCACCAGAAGTCGAAATCTGKGTAACCCCAAAATGTCAATCCAACCCATTCCTTTGGTCAGATGACCTCTCTGTTGTTCCAAAGAAAAAACACTTGCAAAAAATCTTCATTTTAAAGGGTAYGATACTTTTTGCACTGAAATACACGGATTCATCTCGGAGGACCAGTTACAAACTATATCGAGTACTGTATTCAGTTAAAATGTTCTTATAGCACTGTTACCTTCAACGAAGCAAAGCGATCTTCTGAGCAAAGGCAGTATTAATCACATCCTAAGTGCTTTGCTTAATTGGAACCAGAGACACTTGGCTTGAGATAATGTATTTCAGCGGGTTTTAACTACGATGATAAAACAAGTGGAAGCTGATATGATATGTTTCTCTCTCTCTGAAAAAAAGAAATCAGACCAATTAAGGCACATACCTTTGAGTCTGAGGTACCTATTAGGAAAATAAATCATATTTCTTTGCCCTTCCTTACAGAGTCACCTCATGGCTAATTCAATTCTTCACCATTGGCTGAAATTTTCTCCTCATGATGTGATCCCTGGAGCAACAAGAAATGTGTGTGACATCTGTTTTCAGAGTTTACAGATGCTGAAGGGCCAAAGTCGCACATTAGATTGAACAGTCCAGAACTGATATCAGAACGAGTAAATAAGGTACTAAAATAAACAGCATATTTACACAGATCTTCTCACATTTGATGGCCTGTATATTACGGTTTTGGCAAACGGAAATAGCTAAACCTTTAGCTTAGGTTAAGCCAAAAGTAAAGCAGAAGTAGAATAATATTCTTTTTGAAGTTTGGAAGAAACACAATGACAAGTCATTAATTTCAGTCGTTATCTCCAGAATGGTCTGGAAGCAATAATTTGAATTACCATATCTTTTTTTCCCCTACAATTACAGGCAAACACTTCATATTATACTATGTTCCTTTATCAACTCTATTTAAAAGAAAAAAAACACTCCAGTGTGAGTCACAAACTGGAAACTGGGAAATACTTGAATTTATTCACTGTCATAATCTTTTAGCTCTCCTCCACCCTGCTGTTTACTTTTCTGGGCTAAGCCAGCCACACTGTTTCAGTCTCTCCTCATAAGAGGCACAAGCCTTGGTCGCTGTCAGGGCTGCAGCTCCAGCCCAAACAAGCCCTTCCTGGCTACGGCAGACGAGACGCACTCCAAATTCAAGCTAAGATCGCATCAAAGCAACATGCTTAGGAAATAACTCACTTAACGTAGCCCTATGATTGTGGTTTTGTCTTTTTAATGACCATGACAAATTTGTAGTTTATAGTTCTGAGTTTGGTAATGTGCCTTTTAAATCAATATTTCAAACTCAGCCAAGTCAGTAATGACCAACTCTTAACTTCGCTAGTTCCTTGCTGATTCTGCTTTCTCAGCTATTTTCTTGGCTACATATTCATAATTCTGTAGTGCGTGTTGGGTTAGCAATGTGGGAAAATTTATTCTACCACTAACCATATGGTTTGTGTYCCCTGGAGGAAAAACTTTTGTCTCCAGAGTTGTTTCCCACTTTCTAAGAGCCATACATTTCCCAGAAAGAGAGAGTTTAGCTATATCATTTCATCAGAAATACTTCAGAGTAAAGCAGAAATTACTGGGTTGCAATAATAAATTACAAAAAAAAATTGATTATTTCAGAACATTATTGCAGATTCAAATTCATTAAAAATTTTTACTGTCAGTCTTTCTTCTTCTTACAATATTCTAAACCCATGTTTAATAATGACATTTTAGACCTCAGAGCTTTTTCTACTTTGTGGTTTATTTAGGAAGTGCTTCAGTTTCAAGAATTCTGCCTCAGTAATTGTGGCTGCATGTGTATTTCCTTCACTTATAAGAGCCACATTCCATAGGGAAAAAAATGCATTTTTTAAAAAAAATTTAGGACACCAATAAATCTCAATAAAATAAGTTTTTCCAAACTCATGAATTTTACATTCTTTTTCATGTCATGCAACCTTCAACTAAAGAGGGAGTGATCATTRCCTCCATGAAGATTTTCTTCTCCGCTGAGGCCATGGCGAGCCTAGAACCAGGTCTGCCCCTTCCTGATCAGTTTCACCACCCACATGCTGTTAGATAAGGTGGGGAACCCTCTCTTCTGAACGTATTTTAAGAGAAAAGAGGAAGGAGAACAACCCCCAAAAGACACCCCAAGCAACCAAGACCAGGCAAACAGCTTCAGACAAAGGATTCCCATTTCCGTGGTTTCTGATCCCACCGCTACTGCCACCCTCTGCAGCGAGGGGCAGAGTGGTGACTTCGGACCCGGCGGTCCCTGCAGCCCCTCCTGTGGCCAGGACGGCATGTGGCCGTGCTGCTCCTCTGTGTCTTCCCCCCGCCAGGCCTCCGTGTACATGCTGACTGTGACGAATCCCCTATTCAGCATCCTCGCTCTTCCTCTCCACGGTACTTGTGAACTTACATGCCAGGTTTGGGGAGCCACTTCCTTCTAGGTGCCCCAGTACCCAGTACAGCCACGCTGTGGTGTCCCTTTTATACTCTTTTATCCCTTGAACATTATCAGCAAAGGTGACAACATCCATTTTTATAGCGTGTTTATGGGTGGGAAGGATTGTAATTTGGATCCCTGGGTACAAGTACCATTAGGCAGCCGTCAAAAAACAAAGCCATTTGTTAATTTGTGGTCCACATGAGAGTCACRTTTACAGTTTAGAGATGAATGCTCACTATCAATCTGTTCAGCTGTCCTTTTTTCCAGTACTGCAATTTAAAATGACAATGTCTTTCAGTTTTACAAACACACAGAAAAAAAAGTTCATTCCTTCAGGCAAAAATGTAAAATAAAAAATTCACCTTTATATTTTTGCTCATAAACAATGTTTACGTGACTACGTCTAAACTTACAGGACAGCAATCTTCATTGAAAACAATGTATTGTAMATCCAGTTACTGCTTGGGGTATATAAAGTACTTCAACTGAAATACTCTTTTAAAAACAAACTGGTAAAAACTGTTGATTAACATTTTCATAAACATTAAGATACAGTTATTTAATTATTATTACAATTATTTAATTGTAAATAAATAATTAAATGTTTCAATTGCTATTATTCCTGCTATTATTATTACTATACTACATTACTATTATTACTACTTTTTAGTTATTGTTCTAGTATTTAGATGGTACTACATTAACTGTTAGGAGCTCAATATGTTGTTTTACCCACATTTCAAAGCTATTTAGCTTCTTCCAAGGTTGTTCAAAAGGTATTCTCTCCAGCAAAAAAGTAAAAAGAGAGCATGCTATTTTAACAAATGGAAATATTTCTTCAACATGCACCATTAGGAGAAAACATGTATGTGCACAGGGTTGAAACCCAGGATGTCCACGAGACATCATGGACCTTATCTATTCAGTGAACTGTCCTACCGCCTGTAGTACTCTCCTGTGTTCTTGGAGTGTGAAGAGCATGAATGACCCTTACACTGTATTTAGCCACTATACAATTGGTAAATATTTCTTTCACTAAATGCTGATGACCAGTTTGTGTCCTTTAGTTTGAGCATTGATTGAGCTGATAATTTGTTGTCCCTTATAAAAGCCAAATCTAAAAAAAAGTTGCAAATTATGTAAATGTTCATTTACGCATACAGTAAATGAATTCAGCAGAGCCAGACGACCCCTATGTGAGGGGTGGGCTGCACATATGCATGATAACCTCCTGTGATATGGAAAGACCCCTTCCCAACAAATAAACCAAAGGTAGAAGTCACTCAACATATATTTTTACTAAGGGTGCCGCTATGTATTTAGAAACAGCCAAAATATTTACACCGAAGTTATATGCACAAAGCAGACAACCCGTAGTCTCTTTTCCTGCTCACTTTTCTCCTGTTGCCCGTATTCTTCCTCCTCTCCCCATAAATATAGCTGCAGAAATAGCATAAAAATATGTTCTCCTAAATGACCGCAGGATAGCCAGTAAGCAAATAATCAGGCAGTATCACTTTACAGGACTACAAAAAAGACCAAAAAAAAGCAGCAAAAACATCTCCTTGCATTTAAACCATTCTCAACTGGAAGTTAAATCATTTTATTGTGTTTACACACCTATTTTTGGTACTGTTTCTCTCCTGTCCTGGTCTCTTAGCTGCAGTTTCTGAACTGTGTACTTCTTGCTCTTTACGGACATTTTTTTTTTGTGTCTTTCCCTGAGGCAGTTTTTATTTCACTGGGGCAGCCTGCAAGCGAGGGATCACCACTGCTCCAATGGGAACACAACACTTTGGTGCTGAGCTGGCTCCCGGGCACCCAGCTCGGCTGCCTTCGTAAGGGTGCCCCACACCTATTTGTGCTGCTGCAGAAACCCTGCTTCCTCCAGGTTTCCGTACCATTTGGTACAGGCCTTTTCCCCTCATTCTTTCAGTTACCACAAAAATGTGTTCGTTTCAAAGACAATATTATGATTATTCCTCTCTGATAGCTCAGAAAATAGAAATGTTTTCAAGTCTTTTCAGCTGCGCTCCTTGGTGTACATTTGTGAACTTACGTTTCTGTGATTCACAGGGGATGCTTGCGATTCACTACATTCATTTAGAGTGAACTTACTTCTTTTTGGAACTGAAATCTTCTAATACCAGTTTTTAATAGAAAAACCTGTGAATAACCTGGTCCAGCTTCCAACACCTTGGCATATGCCCGTGGCAGAAGTCTCTCAACACCAAGCAGGAGATACCATCATAAGGAAAACAATTCTATCCAGGCTGTGTCCCGTCTTTACCTTTGACTCAAATGTGTTTGCTTGGCTGAACTTCCTATATCCCATTCCTAACTAAATTTCAAAATAAAATTAGAAAGTCTTTTCAGTATAAAATATTGAGCCAAAACAAAAAATTGCATTGTATTCACTATTTCTATTCGAAAAGTAATAATTTCATAGGTCCTTTGAAGCTTTTGGCAGAAGTGAAAAGAAAGGAGAAAAAAGCRTTAYGCCTTTCTGGCTTCAGCATGTATGCAGCGCTGTCACTTATTAAACCTTGGAACATTATTAATAAAAGATTTGAAAATCTTGAAAGAGATGTAAGACCTCAKATTAATGTACTTTCTCCATATCATTACTCCACTGAGACATCATTATAATTTACAGAGCAGTTCACTTCTACGTATCGGCGTATATATTTCTTAGAGCRGAAATCTTGTTCTGAGCACTGTGCCAACAGATGGAGATCCTAGAATATCGTCACTGGTGTCTGGGCAGCAACTTTTACAGGGGCTACATGCACATGAGGATATTCGGCTGCACAGTGATCTGAATGTCACGCAGACCTTGGAGCCACATCCTGCTTCGTAATATTTATAGCTTGGATCAAAAACATAATGAGTTTGCACCTAATCTGTCCTCTGCTTCGTCAGTAAGCGGTGGAGTTTTATAGATAAATTGTCAAATCCCACGTCAAAATAATTAGTTCTGCCAGGCTTTAAGTTTTCTCATTAACCTTATCTGAAGATTTTGTGCCATGTAAATTTTGAAAGAGGATTAGAGTCTTTAGGATACTTCAATGGTATATTATAAACAACCTTTGTAAAAGCATTTCCTTTAAGAATCTTGAGGTTATTATTCATATTGGAAATTAGTTCAATAAGAAACTATCACTTTATAGAAGCTTAAATACTCTCAGAAAAAACTGTTTTGATGATATTTAGAAAGAAATGGTGCTTAGTGGAACAACACTCTCTCTTAATAGCTCATCTGCCTTGTTCTTTGATGAAATRTGTGATGGTCTGTTGTGAAGTCTCCAGTTTCAGGGTCTCAGTAAATTTGACTGCAAAAGCTTTCAGTCTAGCAGTCTCAAGGGAGCTCCTCACAGAAACTGCTGCAGGTTTCTTTCATGCCCAGTTCTGTCTTTTCGACACGGTTACCTTTCCTCTTCACTAAGTTGCCAGACATCTCATTTAGTTATTAAAAAAATTCAGGACAGACTGTTAGTTTGAAAATGCAGTTCTTATTCCCAGGGAAATATAGTTATGTTTGGCTGAATTATGGAACAAAAAAATGAAATTTTATATTTTTCCTGTGAATGGGAACATCTTCCCAGATGTAATTTCTATTATCTGAATTATGATACAATTACTAAGGTCAAAGCTTGATTATTCTGGGTTTTGTATAAACATAGAAAAAGACATGTTACTTAACCTTGACTCTTTGCAATTTCAGTAGATAAAGCAGACAAAGGAAATATTATTCTTCCTACAATACAGATGTGAGAATGTGAAACAAAAACTTGAGGCTAATTCTTAACTAGAGTAAATCATTTTACTTCTATTTACTTCAGGGGTGTTTCAATAATCTATGGAGTCTGACCACCACCTTCCACAGTCACACAGGCGGCTTGTGATATGGAAGACAACAGACTTCAGACCCTCTGGAGATCTTTATACCCCAAGGTGTGCTTTTTGGTAAAATGACATAGGGAAACTTATTTTAATATTTTCATTTTACTTGTAGTGATTATGTTTTATAGTAATGGATAAACATGCAACACACCACAGCTGCAGTAAAAAGTAATTAGCTATTGAATATTTCACTAGAGGTGCTTAATTAGCTCATTTTCTGTTGTTGAAAGTCCAGTTCTGAGTGTCTACGCATTTTGTTTGACTACTAAAGTATTTAAAATGAAAAATAATTGGATTTCCCTTTGGTGGATTTATCTCCTGAGACATTATGTACTGTTATTATGAAAAAAAAACAAAGTTATTAGCTTCCAGCCACAAAATTTAAATGAGGCTGCAGACTTCTTGAAAGCCTGGGGAGTTAAGCCTTCTTGGGCAGACATCATCTCCATATCCCATTCTTGCCTAATATTTTCCTTTAAACAACCGTGTTTTGTGTCACTACGAATGTCTACTGTTTTGCAGAAAGATCCATSACAACAGCTAATTTAGGAATTATTTTGGTTGTATAATGTAGTCTCACGGTTAAGATCCAGTAACATTACTAGGGCAACAGCAACGCTAGCATAAAAGGGTTATTCTTGCCGAGCGCCACTAGCAGCGCTGGGAGCCTCAGAGGGGAAGGCAACAGCAGAGGAAAGGCAAGCCTGCAAGACCTCGGCCCCCACGCAAAGTCGCCCTGTCGGCAGAGAGCGATTTTGGCCGTTAGGGTGAATATCGCCTAGGGAAAGGGGATGCTACAGCAACAGCACAGCTGTCTGGGTGCCGCGATAGCGCTGCTCTGTGCAGTACTACCGTACGCTCCAGTTCCACTCCGACAAGGTCGCAGGGTTAGTGTCGTATTTCCAAATTCCTACCCATTTTCCCAAAGCTGAAGACTCCACAGAAATTAAAAAAAAAAAAAAAATCTAGAACTAATCAAGTAGAACTGAAAAACTGGTAAGCACTATGGTTGTAGTAATATAGTAAGATTTTCGAATTTAAAAATATAAGCAGATAATTTATAGTCTTGTTTCACAACCAGGTGATAGTGTTACTTAGCTTTGAATGTACAAGAAAGTGGATTTTTTTTCTTTACTTACTAATAATGTGCTATGCCCATAAGCAGCGTAACAGATTTCCTTAGGACTGATACGCCCAATTGCATATTTGCAGTCTGGTGCTTACTTTCCCTGACTTTTGTTCTTTTATTCAATCTAAGCACCATGTGATGCAGCAGTTCATTGTACATTAAGGTCTTGTTCTGAAATTTATGAATAACTTCATAAAACAAGCTGTGATCCTTATTTAGGAATATAATTTAACCTGAGTAACAGCTGGTGCACACCTTCATTGGTTCAAAGTGTTATCTATGCTTGGGGACTGTCTTATGCCCTAGTAAGAAAGGCATTTAATCTGCTTTTCTGGAGCTGCTTATTTGCCGAGGTAACAGAGAAGAGGATAAATTAAAAGCCAACACAAYCAGAAAAATTACTCGCTCCTTTCTGTTCAGAATTAACATCTGGGACAAAGCAGGACCTTTCTTTGCTATGAGAGAACCCAGCCCGAAGCCATTTTTTGAGCATTTTGGCCCTTAGCTCCCTCTGTGACACAAGGCAGCAGCAAAACCCCATGGTCAGCTCAGATCTGGCTGACTTTCCCACCTCTGTGTCAAAAGGAAGCGCTGAAGGCACAGGACTTGTCCCCAGCTTTGAAAGTAGTGTAAACAGTGAGGCTATCTGTCACTTAAGGGCTTTATTTCCCGCAGAGCGTTCCTGTTCCTGTTCCTTACACGGCAGTAAGATCAGTTTAAAGCAACATTACTTTARAAGCAACTTCAGGATTCACTTCTGCACCAAAGAGTTAATTGGATTTTATTGCTATTGCTGAAATCTCATCCAACAATTCAAAAAAAAAAAAAAACCTTCATAAATGAATTGAAAAGGAATTGTTCCCACCACATACTTTATAAACCTTCTGTATTTAGAATGGTTTATTTTTATGACACCTACATCCTGCACATGAGCTAGGAGGATATCTGCACAGGTCACTCATTGGAGATGTTGGAGATAAAAATGGATCAGTACACATGCATCTGACACAGGGAAAAAAAAAAAAAGGGAAGGGAACATATTGAGCCTTGAAGCTCAGCCTGAAGGAGGCTGAGATCAGGCTTTGTTTGGAGCCACAAATACGGAATTTCCTACAGTTGTAGCAAATCCATTTATAATGCTTTCCTCCATAGGATATTACAGAACATGGATTGCTAGATTTATGTGATTATGCCAACGAGATACCCTGCCTCTGTCTTGTGGTTAGCTGCTATCTGAACAGCAACATGAGGTACGGAGTGGTATAGCTGACTTTTGCCTTGCTTTTATCAAACTGAAGATGCAGCTAGCTCAGAGCCTGGAGCGTGTCAGCCTCTAACCATGCTGCAGCTGGAGTAGGGCCTATTTTGCAAAGCTGAGCTGGTTTTTAAGTTTGACCAGGCACCGCTAGAGGTGGTAGGAATTTTGACGACTTCAGGTACTGTCCAAGTCTGTCTCTTTTCCCTGTGGCTGTGCATTTTTAATGCATAGTCTAGCATAAGACAGAGACAGCCTCTTCTGTAGTCTTATGGTGATTGCAGCTGCTCAGTGCCCGTGAAAGCCAATATTTTAATTTCGAATTTCCTATTTATAGGCAAGACAGTGGTGTTTCCCCACACACAGACAAGCCAGCATTTTGATGTAGCATGCATGAAGTTTTTTTCTGGGGTCCAATTTCTTTTCTGCTTTCTCCGTTCTCCTGTAACTACTGAAACTTGTCCATCCTTGGTTCAGTTGTAGCAGGCACCGGTTTAGTAATGGGGAGACAAAGCTGAACTTTATAAGCTTTCTGTATTTAGAATGGTTTATTTTTAGTGACACCTACATCCTGCATATGAGCAAGAGGATATCTGCATAGGTCAGAGATAAAAATGGATAATTTTATTCACGCAGATACTGGAAATAAAACTACTCATTTCCTGTCGCTGCCAAAACTGGTTTTTAGATGGAGAGTAGTGGATATAGTCTGGGGAGCAACACSTTATGGATTCCTCCATTATATTCCCAAGGTCAAGTAGTAGATGACCAGCTTTCACAACTTAAACTAGGATTTACTCTTTCCTTTCTTTTTAAATCTAATGTATAGGGGATATTTCAGGGAAAAAAAAGTCTACGTTTAACTTATTACAAATTATGATGAAATTAGCAAAATGTGATTATTACTGAAAAAAGCTTCAGTATTTCCACGTACTGAATCTTGTACTGAAACTTTTGCTTTCAGTATTTCACACAATGTACCCATAAACAACTAAGATCACAATCTGAATGACAAATCATTAAACTCTATTTTTGCCCGTGAAATATCAATCTTTTAACTGTGTGAATAATTTGCCTTTCCAGTTAGGCTTATCTGAAAAAAATAAATAAATAAACAAATCAAAATAAGATTCATAGTACCTTTTTATTCTGAAGACTAGTGAATGTAAAAAATGAATTTGAAAATCTTATAGCTCCTGTACACTAGATACACAGACATCCCTGGYTTAAACAAAATGTAACTTAGACCTCACCTAAGACACTACTTTCCATTTAGGTAAAAGCRGAGATTTCCTAATTTTCTTCTTATTCCACCATCAAAATGAAACAAGTTTTCAGAAAAGTTTTTATGAACTACTGGAAAAAGAAAGATTTTTTTCAATCTGAACTACTAGAAGAAGAAAGATTTTTTCAGTCCTCAACTAGCCAATAGCCCAGGATTGAGAAAACTCACCTGACACATGCTGAATCCAGCTCAATATTGTATACGTTCTCAAACCAAAGTATCTAAAAGGAAATTTCTTATTTTGGATATTTACATATCTAAGCAATACATAACATTTTGATAAAACTCCATAGCACTCTAATGGAAGRAGCCCATGTAACAATCCCTGTTTGGCAGAGGGAGAATTCAGGCTTCCAGAACCACATCTTAAAATATATTTAGGAACTGAATGCCCAGAGAAATCAGTGATAGACCAGCACATGCGTATCTTTAAAGACCTGAGCCTGAGTTACCGAAGGCCACAGAGGCAGCCTTACCGGCATCTATACGGCACTACTATGGCACAACTGTTATTGCTATACAGGACAGTGCACTGTGCTGGCAAACCAGCCTTTCTAACAGTGACAACCACCTTTAAATATCTCCTTACACGTTTGCCTGGGCCAGGAGAGAGCAGCTTATACCTTGCAAGCCTGAGGCCAAGAACAGGTTGTGGGAAATGTCCCATTTAGCTAAATTCTGAAGCTGGGAGCATCTGTGCTGAAAATGCTCTATTGCTCTGATGCTCTGTTCTACCCCCGGTCAAATTTAACAGGAATTGAATGTACACTTAAAAAAAAAAATGGGAGAGAACTACTTGAATCTCAGCTATACTAATTTTTCAGCCAGCATGTAATTAATCATAAAAGCTCCTTACTCAAGAACCCAGGAAAATGTTGGAAGCTACATTCATTCAAATTCTTCCGCAGCAAGAGAAATGGCAATTTATTTTACTAGCTGAAGCAGCCAGAACACATCCTTAGGGGAACAGAAACTCCTTTCATTGCCATATGGCAACCAAATGAACCTTGGACATGCTCAGTCCAGGACAGCAGACGGGGTTGAGACATCRCTGCCCAACTGCTGAGCTGCCCCCACCACTTACTCCCAGCTGAGAGCTCAATGGCAGAGGGGTCCCAGRGCTGAGGATGGGGTACAGGGGAGCCCTCGATATCACTGGAGGGTACGAGCTCCCTCTGCACATGGCAGAGAGGTTTCCTACTCCCTCATTCACACCCTCTGTGGTCTGCTGTCAGTCTTCCTTGCAAAACTTGACATCTCTAAGTTAGATTGTTCCTTTTATTTTGTGTATTATCATTATTATCATTTGCCTCCCTAATTAATTTGCCAGTGCTGAAAAGCACTGCGAATTCATGAATAAATCAGCAGAAAATACCTCCCTATTTCACAGTTGTATTTAGATCATATTTCTAAATTTATGCGAATGGGTGACTTGCAGAACTTTAAAGAAAAGCTAAATTGTTTTCGAATTTGAAAATAAATGGGAATTGGAATCAYCCCTTCCAAAATTGCCTTTTTGCCATTTCATGTTTTCTTTTCTAGCAGAAATCTGCCAAGTATTATAATGCTATAATTTGTGACAAAGCAATACAATGTAATTAAATGCCCGTAAGCCTTGTTGGTCAAACAAAACATCGTGCTCCAGAATTAGAGCCATGGGGTTTGATTTTACTCTTTGATATGCTAGTGCACATCCTTTTGTGCACTCTAAAATTGAGTGGGCATGCAGAATATCATGTGTTGCCAAACATAATGAAGTGAGCCTACCTCTTCCAGCAAAAGAATCAACTTTCCAAATGTTTATTTTGCGCAGATGAATGCAGAACAATAGCTTCAGCAGTACAGATTTATGGCTACTACTTATCATGATTGCATCATGTTGTCCTTGGCTTGTAGAACTGTACATYGAATTAACATGTAGGAGAGTTATACGTTAGTCACAAGCATATGTGGCTAGCTCTGCTTCCCTACATCAGGGGAGAGCAAATCCCCCCGCAGCCTGGCTGGCAGGGTGACGAGTCCCTAATTTCTCTCAGAGACCTTGCAGCAAATGAATGGCACTTGGAGCGGAAAGAGTCACAGTTATGCGCTCCTCTACAAAGAGGAAATAACAGCTTGTTTGAGTTGGCCAGAGGTTTGCGACGGAGARGACCGCAGTCTCGTCCTCCATGCGCTCTCTCGTTTCGGGGGCAGAATTAGGACGGCAGCACATCTGCCCTTGGGTGGAAGGAGCAACYCACATTACTCTCAGAGGAACTAAAACTGGCCGCGGCTCGCTAGTCAAGGTTTATGGAAAATTCTGAACGTTGGTTTTATTCCAATTGTAAGCTGTGTTAATGGGGGTTTTGTTTTAAATTTATGAATCCTATTTAAGAGATTTGTACACTTGGCAGGATCTGCCTTGCTCTCACTGTCTGTATGCTTCCAGTACAATACAGAGGTGTTTTCACAGCTATAATTTTCAGTGTATTTAATGTGATTACCAAATTTGTATTCTCAAGAACTTCAGTGAGTTTTCATTTATGACCCCCCATGCCAAAGGCAAGACAGGAATCGTTTTGTAGAAGGGTTCAGATATACTGAGTTAAGGTCCACAAACAGAGGGAGGAAAATTGCAGACAGCCCTAACAACTTACTGAGCGGCACAAGCAAGCTGTCTGCTCAATAGCACCTCCTCAGAACAGATGTTCCTCGCTATATACAATTCATAGAGGTCAGATTTTTTCATTAAACATATTCAACAACAAGAAAAGATCCTGGCTGGGGACCAGACTGTACGAACTCCAACCGTTCGTCCTCCCTGAACGGATTTTCTCCCACGTCGCACAAGTCATCATCCTCAGACCGACGACCAGCCTTTGCAAAAAGTTACGTCACATGGCATTTCAAGCATCTAAACCGTTTACATGATTGGGACACTCTCTAATGACAAAGGAGATCATATCTCTCTTGCATCCCCCTGCAAAACATACATGTATTTCCTTACTGCTTCTGCATTTCGCAATCTCTGCTTTGCCCCTCCCTCAGCTAGGCCTCTGCCCCATTAAAATTGATACCCGTGCCTCTTTCGGGGCTGAGCTTCAGCTGGTCCCTTCCAGAAGACTGCTGACAGATTTTCCAGATCCATGTATTTAAATGGACAGTATGATCAAGAAATCCTATGGCTTCCTGGGAGTTTGCCMAGATCTTCCTTTTGCTGCCCTCTCTTATTCCTGCTCCATTTTCATGTCTTCCCTCTTGTGCCTCACTACCCTTTTTGTTTCACCCTTATCCTCACCTCATTTACCTTTGGGTTCTCACCCAAACTGTACCTTCTTTTCTGGTTACTTCAGGTTTGATCCCTTTTCACATTTAATTGATGCTTGCCCTTTCCTAAGACAGTTCTTGCTCTTTGCACCATCATGATAGTAGAATAAACAAATGCTCTGGCCAGGATGCAAACAAGCAGTAAAAGAYTTATCTTGACAGAAAGTCCATTTTTCTGTCCCTCTTTCCTTCCCAGTGGTTATTGGAATATTTCACCATCTTAAAGGCATCAAATAAAAAAACGTGAAATTGTTGCACTGTATGTCAAGGTCAAAGTGACTGAGATGAGGATACAGCTGTAAAATTAGCTCTTGTATTTCCTAATGCAACGTTTATTATTAGAACCAATTATTTTTTCCAAATGTGTTCATAAATCAGGCAAATGGCACTTACTAAAGTACTCTCATATAAGGAAGCTATTTGCTGACTTACTTATTTCATATTTGCATTGTTTACAGTCTCTTCTATTTAGCATTTCAAAATGCAACTCTTCTGACTGGTCTAAAGAACACACAGTTCAAGCTGTTGGCCRGACTCTTCCTGAACGGTTCTTGACATCCCAAATACAAAGGGAGCTAATAAAGGTTGCACTAAATCAAAGATACCAAAACGCAGCCCAAGAAATTGTCCTCRCATTGTTTGCCCTTCACAAAGCTATCATTACTGATCCAGTATAAACATATTGTGTATCTACCTAGACAGAAACTATGTCTGAAGTGTCCTGTTTATAAGCTTTCATTTCTAGAACAAAAGAGTGCCCATGTAAATTCCTGTCTTTGTTTAACATATGTGCACACTAAACAACCATACTGGTACTCTTATGTGACAAGGCCCTGCAGAAAACAAGAAATACCTAAACAAAACAATTTTGAGGGGTTTGCCTGCTTCCTCTGTGCTCAGTCTCCAAWATATCAGGCAAAGCAGGTTGTGGGTTTGTTGCATACTCCAGCATTGCACACCACAAGCTGCTTTGAATGACAAGAGGGCAAATAAATGCTAACCCCATAGGGCTGTTTCAGAGGACGTGCTGGCCCTGCTTCRTGTACTTCACATGGTGATGCTTCCAGTGTGGAATAACCCCCTTTGGTTTGAAGGAGGTAAGGCAAGTACAGGGAGGGGCACGACCTTCTGAGATACCAAACCATCAAAARATGCCCCTGTTAAAATCCACGCTTCACCTGCTGGTTGGAAAGCCCTTGCCTGCTGTGTGTGAGATACTGCAGGAGCCAGATTTTGGTCTGAAACCACAAAAGCTGACATCATCCTTTCTTCYTCCCCTTCTCCCCAAAACAAGGGGAACCACAGAACAGCTATAATTGCCTTTTTAACTCCATTGGGAAGCCTGATTTTAAAACTGCTGGCAACTGTATTAGCTAGAGTTGAAAAGACTCAGGCATTTAGATACTGAGAGGGTACCTTGCCTCAGTTTTCCTAGTCCATTATGCAGTGAAGAAGGAAATTAGGACACTGGCTGTTGCCTAGACTGACAATACTCTGCAAGGATTTACTGAGCTAAGACTAAGCTTTGAAGATTGTCACACCTTTCCCTTCCTAGTGGGGCTAGTAACCTTTCCATAATGGATGAACTCACCAAACCGTAGCCTTCACACTTCAGAGGAGCATCTACCTGCTACAGAGGCTGTGGCACAAACTTATTGTAAGGGCTCTGGGCAGCAAAGATGGAAACTTAGCAGATGACATATTTTATACACCTCAAGACATGGACGTGCTTTCATGGGAACAGATAACTGCATAGATGTTTTATCAATTTTCTCCACAAAAAAAAAAGATAGAAATGTCAGGAGAGACTCAAACCAACAACAAAATTAAGCTAGCTCAAATTCACCATCATCCTATCCAATTTTTCTGGTCTTTTCAGTTAGCTAATTTTCTTTTTTTAAGACACTAATAAATGTCTTAGTAGCATTTTGAATAAAGAGTGCTTAGGTTAAYATTGCATCCTTTGGGCTAGAGTTGCTAATAACATGCAAAAAAAAAAATTTTCCTGTACATTTTGAGACCAGCATGTAGTCACAAAAGCAAAAAAATCAATAAAAGACTTTATCCAAAGACTCTGAAAAATTAGGAKTGATCCAATCTGTCCCCCATCCAGGAGATGGTGCTATGTATTTCTCTTTGAGAACCTACCCATACAAAATGGCTCTTATTGGCCCTCCAAAAAATGGCAATCCCCAGATATCAGTTTCCTGGTTAACTTCAACCTTCTGCAATTTTTATGTGATTCTTAATTTAAAAGGTGTTAAACGTCATTAAGTAAGGATACACATTTCAGGCATCACGTCTGGTCTACGTGGCATGCCAGGAAGTCATATTGCTGTGGGAACCATACCAGCACATGCCAAAAAGCAAGCCCCTCGTGACCAAAGCCAAGTACTAAGTAAACGGCTTCCCACAGTCAGAGTTCAAACAAAACAAAAGAATAAGGTTTCCTGGATAGCAATACTGTTTCTGTTGATGTCTCTGCTGTGCTATTTGACCACTAGAAAATGTCACGAGCGTTCCCAGAGGCAGATCATGGCTCAGTGACAGATCTGATAGTCAATCACMATCTGGCAACGTAACCTGGAGGTGGTGGGGTGAGGAGAGGCAGATACTGTCTCCTTTTTCGGGAAGGAAAGCGGAAACATTGATTCCTTTGCAGCTGAGACTTAGAAGATAAAACAGTTAGCATGGAAGTTAACATAGATCCATTCTTCTCTTTGCCAGGCCCTGTGTTCCCACTGTCATTAACGTACGTCAGAAACAATTTTGTTCTGATGGAGACCAGACACTCACAACTGAGTTTAAAAGCTAGTGGCACCTGACTTGCTCAACACTGCTACYAGACTGTAATGAAAACCTTTCCTCACAGCGGAAAAATAAGACGTTTTGACAAAAAGTAGTGTTTGTCCAGGTAACGGACCTCTTCCTTTAGGCCCKCTGTAATTGCCAATTCCACGTGGTTGCTTGTTCATTTTTAAGCAGAGAAAGAAGAAAGCAGCAGCACACACAGCTGAGGAAGGTGTCTCAGGATCTCCAAATTTACAGTGGAAAAAAATTCAGATCCTAGTTGTTTTATTTAGATTCAAAACATCATGAAAAGACACTAAGAATGCTTCACAGCAATAAATATTTGTTCTGTTGTAATATAACAAAAATATTACAAACTAGGAGGCAGATAAATAAGAGATTTTCCTATCTAGTTATTCATGCCTATGTATGGGTACCTCCTGCAGCATCTCTAAACATATAACATAGCCTAGTTTCACAGGCAGATTTTAAGCCATTGTACAAATATTATGAAGTAGTACAAGTTGTGAACCTCATTCTTGTGTAAAAAGGTAACTGAAACAGATAGCTGAGTTGTTTCAGAGGCCCCTTACAAGCTCTGCAGTTTGCCCTCATCTTTCCACCTCATCTTTCCAGTCTTGGCTCTTTCCATTTCTCACCCTCTCCACATATCTGACGCTGGYTGGAAAACTGGGTATTACACCTGCAGTCTGCTGAGAGTAACACCCCAGATCCAACTGTGCTTACCTCTAGTAATGGGTTTAATCCTTCGTCCTGCCTAGAAACAGGGAGCAGTCCCAGTGACTTTACCGCCATGATTAAAAGGCAGATATTACTAACAGAACTAGTTACTAGTTGTTTTGTTCCTGATTCACACCAGTGAAAGATAAACCAGTGCCCTACCACTTTTAGCATATTTTTAACATTTTCCCCAGATTTTYAATTGTTCTACTTAAAAAAGAGACTTAAACTATCTTAAGTTTAACTTTGCTTCAAAGAAAACCRAAGCAAATTTTCCACTTCCAATGCAAGCAAAGCCAAATTTGYTCTAAAAGTAAAGAAAGACATAGTAGATTTATATCCTTGCAAATGAAAGGACCGTGTTTGGATCATCAGAACTACTACCACTGCATTTTTTGTGATTACCGTAACGAACCCCAAACGTTTGGCAAAACAACGATTATCTGAATAAAGTAGGCATTCATTTTTAACTACTTACTGAAGATTTCTTTTCCAAATTAAAATATTTTAGTCATACCGTCAAAGAGGAGAAACACTGCTGTGAGTTATGTGACACAGCACGGAACAGCCGAAGCGAATGTCGCAGCCTGCGGTCTGAAGAGCATTTGCCTAGACTACTTACCAAGCGTGGAAAACAAACACAACAGTTTAGAAGTAGTTAATTAACTGCTAAACTATTGCTGGATCTACTCTGCAGGTCAAACTGAACTGCACAACACAGGACACGTGTTAAGAGAAAGATACTCCCCGAGGCCGTGGGGCAACCTTGGCAGGGCTCTAGGTTRTGTCCTGCCATGGGTTCCTGCAACCTGCTGTAGCGTTCCAGCTAGAACATCCTCCCTCCTCCAGCAGATCCACTTAAAAGAGATCAGGACGAGGAATATGTGCAGCTCATGGTACTAATCACTCAGTGCTAAGGGAATTCCTTTTTACACTGCTAATTTGACTTTCTGCCAAACAACCGAAAGTTTTTCAAAAGCTTCAGTTGGTTCTGCATGTAAGCTTGGAGCAAGAGGAGATGCCTTCTGTTTTTATACTCCTGACTGTGCTTTCTCCCCTATATATAACATATATCAGCTTTTCTCATGGTATATTTTTGGCCTCTGGGTATCTTCATACACAGGGCAATTAATTGCTGTGTTCATAGTTTTATTAAACAAGAACAAAATTATTTGTTTCTCTCATGCAGCTCTGCAAAGCGATCAAGAAGGTAAATCTTTCAGGTTATGGCAGGCCAGTCCCTCYTCTTATAAACAGATTAATTTCATTTTATAGCACTGTAAAGCATTTCACTAAAATGGCTCAAATTATACTTACCTCAGGTAATGCTCCAAAGATCACCATAATATGCTAAGAGTCTTTCCAGAGCTTTTCATTCTTTAACAAAGCTCTAAGTATTGTGCAAAATAAATTGCAGTTTTGTTAATGCTAATTCAGTCATCAGTAAATATTTTTCTGACTTCACCAATAATATCCTCTTTGCTGTCAAAGCACACCATTTTCGAGTAGAAATTCATTTCTTGACTAATAACCCTTTATCATCACTTTCCACTGATGTAGCAGCAAAAGCTCAACTAGACATATTGAATTTTACAGCCCCCGCCCCTTACAAACATATTCTACAGGGACAAATCTTATTATTGAACCACAGTTTCAAGGCTTCGATTTTCACTCCAGACTGCTTCTGCATCACCTTATTCTCGTCAGTACCAGTACRCTGACCCTCCTTCCTTAGGCTATAGAGCGCAGCAGCTATGGAAAGCCTCTCAAAGCCAAGATGCAAAGGCATCGTTGTTTGCTGTGACCAGATGGCATCCTTTGCCTCCAGGAGGCTGGGTGGCGATACTGCTTTGCACTGGTCACACGGTCACACACCCACCTCGGTCTCCCCGCTAGCATAGCTGTGGGGAAACAAGACGTCACTGTTTGACAACTCTAACTGCTCATGCATCTTTTCAAAACAGAGAAAAATCCCATKAGAGAGGCGAACGCGAACGTGCTCCTGCACCTGCCGAGCTCAGACCCAAGTCTTGCTACATACAGGGGGGCAAAACAATTTGAGAAACAAAAGTAGTTAGGCARTTTTTATGGTCACTTGAATTCAGCTGCTGCTTCTTAAAAAAATCTGCATTCAACCTTCCTTCATCCATCCCTTGCCAGCAACAGTGCCGAAGCGTGAGCAGAAAGTTGCACTTGCTGGATATTAAGCATCTGAAATGCTTTTTYACAAGTCTGCTTCCGAGTAGTGCAAAAATGAAATTTTCATTTTAGTCCTAACCCTATGTCGTATTTGTTTATTCCTCTCCTCTCCCAAGAAAAAGAAACCCCAAAATTTCCTTCAGATAACTTTGTTCAGAGTTTCTTTTTCCGCCTTGTCATTTTTCTGTTATGAGAGAATCCCAGAACTGCAATTTCAAGCGTGTTTTGGAGTGGCAGTAAACATCAAATAAAGCAAAACAGATGCACRTACATCAAGCTTTCTCAATGACCTCATGTTCGTGTCCTTTTGTGTTACTAGCCATTATCACGTCCTTTGACAACATACAACAAAAAAACTGTTTTACTGCACAGTCTCTTGCCTGCTGCCATCCATTGCCACCATCCATCCTCCATTGCTCCTACCTCTCCAYGCTTAACTACATGTAAAACAGATGCTAAAGACTAATGCTGCCAGAGCTCTCCATTCACTAAGTTCTGGGGAGTGGTGAACTTGCTTTTAATTGCAATTGTATTTAAATGTCCAGGGTAGACTTGGTACTTACCTGATATTATCCACATCAGTTATTTGGGATTATGTCTTTTCCCTTGTGAAAGAAAGCTGAAGCACACCTAACACTACAACTTTACTGGTGCACCCTTAGAGCTGCGCAGGCTGGTGCTGTAGAGTCCATTTCTGGGTCCAGGTCCAGGTGTGCCAGTCAAACCTAAGCGCTTAAGTAACTAGAAGTAAAAAGYATGCAGATGGCTGATGTAAATTCAGTTATACATGGCAGCAAATATTCCTAGAATATTTTTGCAACTATTGCCTACCTAGTTACTAATTTTTGTCAACACTGCAGAGCCAACACATCCAAAAGAGAGCAAAGTGGTAAGAATAAATTATCAGCTAAATTCTAAACTGGAAAATCTTCAATACGGCCTAAATTTCAGGTCAACTGCATAGCACATTTTTAGTAGAACAGAAAAATTGTCTCTTTCCTTGGACATTTAGATATGTTATGAAAAATCTATACTCTTTAGAATAACTGCAAAACAAAAAAAGGACTATGAAATGAAGTATGTGTACAAGATGGAAAACATAATAGTTGCTAAACAGTATGGTTCATAAGTGAAATTACATTTAACTGTCTTATCTTGTGTAAGAATACCTATTCCCAAACAGTACTTTAAACCAGGTCCAGAGTGTTCTTTATTTACATGTGCATCATTTTCCCCCTTTGGGTTAAATCACTAGTAATTAGACAAGCTGAGTACAAGGCATCAACACATGTCCTTTTTAGAGGCTTGCCAAATATTACACAGAGCGTATAGACAGTGTAATATGTTTTCTTTGCTTTGTACTCCCTGCAATACATCCATTTGCGTCATCTCCAGAGGGTAGTTACTTGTGTGGTTAGTGATATGGCCAGAAATCCTCATTCACAACAGGAAAACATAATTTTGAGCCTCATTGAATTTCCATGTTCAGCTCAAAGAAAGGAATTCTGAAAATATAGTCATGCATTTTCTTAAAAATGGGAGTCAGTCCGCCAGTCATCCTCTCTAAGTCTATCTCAGAGTCTCTTTACGCATATATTGAAATGCAGCCCCACAGAAACTGCACTGTAAGGGCATTGATCATTATCTGGCAAGAAACCTGCTCTGAAAAAYGCGTGGGGTCCTAGCAGTAGGGATCAGCCAGACTCCTCCTTAGCCGCATGATCTAAAATTTCATGAACTGTGGTGTGAACACCACTCTCCACCCCTCTCTAAACCATTGCAATAGAGTAGCTTTTGATCCAGCCCCACCAACAGACCTGCAGAGAAAGAGCATTTCAGGTAGCTTGATGTTATTCCAGAGCAAGACCAGTYCATGCTTTCTTTTTTCAGGCTATATAAGAATTTCTGTAAGCGTCAAAGAATGCTTGCCTGTGATGTATTTCTCTTGGCAACTAAAGCAAAATATTTTTTTTCCCCCAGGCCAGAAAGTCTTTTTTTTCTATATACACAATAAAATCAGCAGCATGTGTTTAGTCACAAAGCTAGACTCAGAACTGCTAAACATGTGTCAGCCATAATTTCCTAACAGAGCTCCAATATCACATTTGTCAGGAAGAGTTATCTTGCTCACTTCCATTCACCCGCTGCTCCTAACACAGGCCAGATGCATTGCACGTTCACGCAGTTACCAAAAAGATCCGTTTGACCCTTGACCCGAGGCTTCAAATTAAGGTTTCAAGGGGTGTTTTGGAAGGAAAAGGCCCCTGAMATATCACAAATGTCACAGCCTATATTTACCCCTTGCTTAACAGTTCTTGACCCAGAGAACCCCCCAGCTTTTCACTGACCACGCGGGACGTCTTACCTGCTGCCTCTGCCTTTGCTGACACGCATCTGTTCTTCAGCACTTCTCACTTTAGTCTTTCCAGTTCTCCCTGATCAGCTGGTGATTCAAACAGTTTAAGCACTTATATTTTTAGAGCATTTTTGAAAGTCGAGCTGGAGTAACCATCTTAGCAATATTTCAATATTTCACAAAGGTTTTTTTTTTGTTTGTTTTGTTTTTTTTTTTACTTTTTCCACTATTGTCAAATACTACAGTCTTAACTCTTAGATATTTGATGACCTTGATTCACTAGAGGACAAAGAAAAAGGGATAGAACAAGCCAGGAACAAGCCAGAGRTCCTTATGGCATCAGACCTGATTAAGATGTTTACACTAGGTTTATAAAAAGTGAAGAGTAAAAATTTCCAAATTTCAATAAAAGCAAGACAAGCAGCAATGTTTTGCAAAAGCAAACAGCAAATGAGTATTACGTAGTATAATTAACACCTTCTGACCTATTTATTTTATTAGCTGTTCTCAGTGATCATTCCCACCTACATTTAAGCTCTAGGTGCACCAAAGTCTCTCTGAGACTCACCGCACACTGGCTGCACACTCCCAACCTACTGCGCCGCTGGCAAATCCATAAGTACCTGCGCCGCTGCTTGAGGACTGGGGTGGAAGTGTATGTCCTTATGGTAATGATGGACAGTAGGGCTGGTGTGTTGGCTTGGTTGCCAGGGATGTTTACAATTTGAAGAAAAATAAAAGGGTAAAAGAGGGATATTGTTGACSCTGTCTTTCCATCCTTGTGCCCTTGCTCCCCCGCAGAGGAGCATCTCTGTGCTGGCCGTGACCGCACAGGCAGGGGATTTGGCAGGCAGCCCGCAAAGGGGTGCACTCCTCCGGAAACAGATGTGCTACTAACAGCTAACATTGCTTTTCTATCAGCAGCAGATCAGATTCTGCCTCTTCCCTCAGTCACTTGTTCTCACTTTCCCGCCGGAGGTTTCCATCCCTTTAGTTCATCTTTCCCCTTGGAGGACACTGTTTGTGTAGCTGTGCTGGCAGGGAGGAGAGCAGAAAACCTCCAGCAGTGAATAGAATAGAAAAAAAAATAAGTATCAGGTGATGAAGGGAGAGACAGAGACCTCTTGAAATGCCACTAAAATAATAAACAAGTTATTTCTGGAAAAAAAAGAAAAACAAAAACAACCAAACCCTAAGCAAGTTCCTATTAACAGTTCTTCCCAAGGYCTTCAGCTCCCTATAGTGTTGCAGGAAAAGCAATTACAGAGAAGGGAAGCAGTACCTGCAGTCACCCCTCAGGCTGGGAAGATGGCCTTATTTTGTACTAGATGCTGATTTTCAAAAGCTCTCAAATAAACACACATTGACACACAACCAAGACTGTCACTTGCCAGGATGTGACAGAGTCTCTGCATCTACCACGGGTGACAGAAATTACTCTTTGTGCCTACTGGTGTGCAAGAAGCAAGGAGTACCCGGGTACTCCAAGACTATTAAACTAACGGCAGCAAGGCATCCTTTCAACCAAAAGGGCTCACACCGAGTGGCATCGCAGMTTTCTAGCCTACATTCTCTTTGCAAGGTATGTCCTGCTAAAGTAAAGCAGTTAGCTCGCTTTTTTTCCAGAAAATAATCTTATTCCATCATTGAGCTAACCTAAAATAATGCTGCTGGCACAAGTGGGGAGAGTTGCAAAGTATGAGTTTTTTCTGGGTGTCACTAAGCTCACCAAAGGGAGAAAGTAGTAGTATCAAAACGGTGAGACAGCTAAGAAATTTCCTTCCAGCCCTGCTTGCTGAAGAGATATGGCGAATTCCTTCCCAAAGTCTTGGACTCCTATTCCTGGCAGTCCAAGCACACTTTTCCCTTGCAGGCATCAAAGGGCTGGAGAGCGAGAAGAACTCCAAAGAAATCCAGCACTGRTAACACTTTACTGCAGTTTCAAAATACTGTACAACCAACATTTTTTGGTCAGGTAGCCATAAGAATAAAATAGATAAACAAACCTTATGAGAAGAAACAAAGATTTTTGCCGTAAATCTTTCTTAAAATAAAAGGGAAATATATTTCAATATGACTTTAGTTCATAGCCACATCCAGAAACCAGTCATAAAAATACATTATTCTTTTCATTAATTGAAAGGCTTATTGAGTACTGCCAGCTGCTCTACAAGCCTAGAGGCTTTTTACTCTGGGCCAAATGCTGATTCTGTTGAATTAAAAGAAAAAAACTTGTAGTAAGGAAGGAGCAAGATTTGCGCCTATGACTATGCTTTCACTAATATACCTAAGTCAATGTCATCATTGCATAACGCCTTTTCTAGAGATGGTGGACTGGATTTCATTGTGATTCAGTATTTCTTGATGAGGTGACTGTGATTCTCCCATTCTGTATTTTCATTTATTTATTCCTCCTATAGCCTCTTTTGATTATTTCATGTATGCATATTTTTGTCCTCATTGCTATTCTTTTATTCTGCATTTTTGTGAAGGTAAATCAGCATAGATAGGACAGCTAAATCAGCATTTGAGCCCATTTAAATGCATTCAGCCTGCCAGCAATCTGATAAGGTTTGTATTCCATACACAGTATTGGCTCTTTGCTTAGGAAGGTCATTTGGAGTTTTAGGAGAATAGTGAGAACTGTTTATTCATCTCATAGTGTATTCCGTGTCAGCAGTTTTCCTCTGTATTAGCTGTATTTTTAAAAACAATTATTAAAAAACTATTAAAAAATTATTAGAATTTATAGGTCAGTTATGTCATGATAGAAACATGGCATTCTGGTATTGCTGAAGGAGATTTTTTAATGTTTTTAAATCAGTAATGTTGACTGAAATGTAATTCAGAATAGTACTAACTAAATTCAAAGGTGTGGTGGTAGCTCTGACTGTTCTTAACGCAATGATATGAAGACTTGTCCTCCCTTAGTGGCAACCTAGTGTTCCCAGACATAAGACTATTCTGATTTTAGTCTTTCTGGAGCAAATCTTTTCTAATATTACACAATCGATGCACGTATGTGATGAAGTATTTACATACCTTACATATGTAGATATGAATGATATGTGTGTATGACTTCAGTTCCCACCGCAGAACAAGAGATTGCTCCCATTTGATAACTGTTACCACAAGTCACCTGTAAATTTGGTTCAAAAATTCTAGCTGCTGTGAGAAAGGCAACATTTACCCCGGGCAGCCAAGTAAATTCTTGTAACTTGTGTTATATCATTCTTTCCAAAAATCAAATAGAATTTCATAAAAGTAGATGAAGTGTTAAACAAAAGAATCTGCATAATTCCTTTCCTAGATAACCTATTAAAAAAAAACCCAAAAAAACAAAAAAACAAAACAAAAAAAAAAACACTTCACCAGCAAATGAGTTACTACACAATTAGGAGTTTAGCAGGAAGACAGAGACTTCTTATAACATCTCAAATCACTAGCAGATAATTTAGATTCCTCAATGAACTCAAGGAATGTTAACAAGATTCAAAGAAATGATTAAAGACAGGATATTTTTATGATAACAGTTATTCGACAATCAGCAATTTCCATCTCCTGTCAAAACCTCTTCTAATCATGATCCATAATCCTGCAGATGCTTATACATTATCCTATCCATCACTTCAAAGCAGCTTCTCTGACTGAAATTATACAAATTATTAAGGGCTTCCAGAGAAGGCTATTCAGCAAATACTTTTACAACTATCTTAGAACTACAGAAAATAAATCACTGAAATGACATCTTCAAACACTTTATGATCTTGCATATCCAAGAAGATGCTGCTACATCTCAAACCATGTTAACATGTCAAAGAGATTTGGACAGTASATTTTGCAAATTGAGAGTGATAATCTCTAAACAGCTATATTTGTGTATGCGCATTTGTATATATATAAAAACAAACACGTTTATCTACAGTATAGATATAGCATACATGTGTATTTGTAGTATGTATGGACCTATTTCACTTTACTGCCCCACAAAGGAAGAAATAATGCTAAATCCTAAAAGCTATAAGCAAAGTTTCCTATATGCAAGACCTATATCCTGAGTTATAAAATGTCAAGGAAGATATGTTCAGCAGTCCTACAGAAGACTTTTATTTCAGTCATATTGTTGTGTTTAAACACACTAGTGCAATTACATATATGTTTATTATTTTATCCCAAGAAAATTACTTAAAAGATATTAATGTTGCAAATTCAAGTGCAAAATTTAAAAGCCAGATTTATAATTGCTTACGAGACAGACCACTGTGAAAGCAAGTCTGGACTACAGAGTAGATGAACCTCTTACTTGTTAACAGTGACTTGTCTAATGGGGAATTAAAATCTGGAAGATGACTGAAKGGAACTCAGAGTAATCTCAGTTTAAGCAGCTCAGAAAGCCTGTCCATGAGCCATAACAACRCTAGAGACTTCAGTTAAAATTCTTCCAAAATGGTCACTGAGTGACAACCCCTCGTTTTCCAGGCCCTCAGTTGGACATCACTAGTCTTTAGAAGTGCTAAGCCCCTACACCTGCAATAWCCATTCACACTCTGCTCTAAAAGTRTAAGTTCTCTGTGGCATTCAGAGTTACCAGATCTGTTTTAATATTCCAGCTCTTTCATCTGTGATCTATGTGTAAAGGGGAGAGGACAACCCCTGCCACTAGCATTAGACAGAAACACTTGGTTTGCCAATATCTCCCGCAGCAAAGAAGCAATTCAGATTTGCAATTATTGGGTTCATTTTCACATACAAACACTATGACAACTTCAGACGTCTCCATCCTCTCCCAGACTCTCCCATCTCATTCTGCAACTACAGTCTTTCTTGTTCCTTTTCTCTTGATCTTGTTTTTTAACCTCTTCCATATCTGCTTGAAATTCCTGGTCCCTTTAGATGCCCTAGTCTCCTCAGATAGTCCCCATCTCTTTTCATGAGTATGGTAGCACGTAGTAACCTTGAGAGCTTGCAGAAGCAGTTTAACTATTGCCAGSTTCATTAAACCAGGAGGTCCCCAACAGCTGTGAAAAACAATTGCAAGGGAAATACTAACCAGAGTGTGAAGCCCTGGCCTGCTGCATATTAAATTGTCATGTAGAATACCAGATACACACTATAATTGCTATAGAAGAGCCACGGGACGCTGCAACATGTGCATGACACACAAACATAACCACAATTGCAAACTGGTATTTCTCAGAAAGGTATACTTTAGCCAAGTTGAACAGATTTTTAACTGCTACACCARGATGATATGACAACAAGCTCATTGCCAAGTTGAAGTTTGTTCTCCAAATCACCTAGGTGCTAGAAACTCTCAAAATGGTTATCCTTTTTTTACATGGCAAAAAAAGCTTGTTTTAGTCCAATCTCATTTTCAGAAACAGATGGGCAATCTAGCTAAATTCCTGTTGTTTACACTATAGAAAGGAGAAAGTTTGAGACAGATTGCTGCTGTGGAAGATTTCAGCTGAAACATGTACCATGCAACAGCCAAAAAGCCCCACTTATACATGAAATATCCATCAAAGCGCACTCTTGATTCTAGGAATAAAGTCACCTCCAAAGCACTTCATTACAACAACTCTTGTTATCCACGTGCAGATTCCAGATATGGGCCAGAGCAAGTCCCAGGCAGCAGAGCATGGATGCAGCACACTGTTGCAGAGCCAGCCTCAGYGCAGACACCAGTGAAGAGCCCAAGCGAGACAGTCATGGTGTCCAGTACTTTGAACAAGGAGCATTGGACCACATGCAGAAGAAGGTACACTYCTCACTAGCAGTGTCTCCTCACAGAAAGCTTGGAGCTAGCTGTGTCCAGCGCACCAGCAGCAAGGGGCTGGGAGCATGGATAGTGAGCATCTCTGCACTGTGCTGTGGGCTCTRAGAGAGCTCATTAGCTTGAATTCGGTGCTTCACAGACACTGCTAAGCCTTTCCAGAGTCCACAGTGCCAGAAAGGACCGTGCTGAGTGGGTCCTTGAGATACAACTCTTGGCAGCTAAGCCTTAGCTAAGTCCTGTAGGATCCAACTATCTCCCTTCAGAGTTACACAAGCAGCTCTGCTAGAGCTACTTGTAGGGACAGATCATCACCTGCTCTTCTAGTCCCTTTGGTAGCATCAGTATTACCCAAGGTTTTCCACAGTCCAGGACTACCTAAAATGATTCCCTCCTCTGTACCCCAATACCGTGGATAATCAAGAATAGATTCTAAATCAATGCAAATGAGATGATGTGCAATTCCATCTAAGAAACTCAGTTCTTTTCTTTAAAAGCTTGTTCTGATCATGAACAATGTTGTTTTAGTTTTCCATGCACAGTATCACTCAGCTTCCAGTTCTTCTTCTATGAGATTAAATGAAACTTGTGTTTTTCCTTAGTTCATAACTCTGTCACTTCTTTTTCCATCATTGCGCTCATTCTGAAAATATTTAGAGCTCATAATGTGTACATGCAATACATAAGAATAACTTATTGATGTAAGCAAAAGCAACTCCTTCCAGGTTTAGTGAGACAAGGACATTAATCAGGCTAGCCATTAGTGCCAAGTCTAGGTAAATGAGCTTCTGAAAAAAAAAAATAGATGAAGATTTCAAAAGGAAAACAAGGTAAAGCATATTGGAGGCAGAGATGGTAACAATTAGCAAGCAATATGGACTGTCACAATTGAAGTGAAAGTTAACATGTGTTTGAATCATATTTTCATCTATGATAAACAGCCTAATTTTAGAATCATATATCTTTGCTGAAGAGATCTAATGGTTGGAATAGAAAGGATCAGAAGTGACTGGCAGCTGTACTTTCCTTCTCAAAATTCAGAGAGAGTGAAGCATTCCTTGAAGCACGTAAAGGTCCGTATTATCAAAAGCTTTGTCCTGCCTATCACATTTCACAGGCACAAAGCTTGAGAAACTGGTACTGCCAAARGGGTGGGGGTAAGAAGCCTTCCTGAGAACCAAAGGAAGACTTTTGAACACTTGAGAAAGAAATAGATATATATGTAAATAAAACTACTGGGAAAGGAAGAAGGATCAAAATCAGGAAGCATAAACTTAAATGTTTTGGTTGCAGCAGGCAGGGAGTGATGTAACCAACCTCAGATAACACAGTCTCAGAAAAGAATAGGAAGTAAMAAGTTATCGTAGGTTGTAGATCACGAGAAGAAAAAGAGAAGATATTACACAGTTAGGTTGGCTGTTATTGCAACAGTTCTTCCAAAAATTCAGCTAACAGTGAATGCATCCATTTTAGTTATTTCTCTTTTGACAAGAGATGAGGAAAATTTAAAATGAACTGAGGTTGCTAACATCTGCTAATTGTTTTTATCTAAGTTGGGGCAGCCTCTAAACTTAGAGGAAGGATAGAAGATGGAGATAAAATAAGAGATACCATTAGCATCCAGTTTTATAATCTTCAAGGTGATAATCCTAATCTGTGTTAGTAATTGCTGGCATCACTGGGATAACATACTAAGTACTTCTCCAATAATTCAGCAAAACAAACAACTCGGGGGGAAAAAAAAAAAAGCTTTTTCTTTTATTAATGACATACAATTCTGCACAAATCTTGTCAAAATCAATTTCTTTACTACTTAGTCTCTTTCCCCTCGGAAAGGATTTTCTCTCCTTATATCATAAATATAGAAAGGAAGAGAAATCATCTGGATCATCATTCTCATTACCCCTATTAGCTGATTTCTGAACCTTACAAACATGTAGCTAGGTAATTTCTAATCACTGTCCGGTTCCTTAAAGGTGGACGTACACACACCTCACAGAGACCCAGATGTGTTATCTGCAGCATCAGTAATCCACAGCAGAGAAATACAGGCAGACTAGTGCCAAGGCTGTCAGAAGCGTTGYGGTTTCACTTCACAGACATTCCTGGACAATGTCTTTGGTTTGGATCCATATGGSTCCCCACCTAAAGATTCATGCTCCAGTGAATAAAAAGTCAGAGCAAAGTCAGCCTAAAAAGAAAAGTATTGTTTATTTGGAGTTTTTTCCTGCTTTGCAACCAAAACTTTGAAAATAATGAATTTCACATGATTTTCAGCAAAATGAATCCAGGCTTATTTAAAAGATTTGTAAACTCTAACAACTCCTTTAACAAACATGATTAAATTTGTTAAGAAACCTAAAACAAGGCAAGTTTCACGAGATTTATTAGCAAACATTTGGYCCAATTTCAAATGTTAAATCACAGYTTACATAGCAGCAGTGACAGCAGAAGGCATAATAATGGTTTAGCCATAGTATAAGGCTCTGCTGTTCTCCTCAGAAGTTCCCCAGCTTTCCAGACAAACTCAAGCTTAATACCAAATCTTTATTTAATTTCTGTTCTTTCCTTGATTTCCATGGTTGAAGAACCATGTCTTTTCTCTCCTCAGTTTTACCATAATAAAGTATTTATCCCTGGAAATCTCACAGGAAAGTGTTCTCTTGAGGTTTTTATGCTAGTCTAGAAATCTGAGTGTTATAGACCATTTAGAGAATCATCAAYAGTGCTGGCTCCTTAAGACTGAGATGAAAATTGACAGTTCTTACAGGTTAGTTTTCATTAATTTGTTTTCCCAGATGTTTTCTTGCTACCGAACCTAGGGACAYTTCCCAGCCTTGATTTAGGTGTTACTGCAAAAGTAAGGATTAAAAATTACTGTCAGTCCAGTTGATCATAATACACAGATACATTTATTGTGCTACCAAAGCATCCTTTTGTGCATGAATCACATACATCCACCTTGCATACGCAAATACCGGTGGGAATAACTGTAAAGACTAACTTATAAATGTAGCTTTTGTTCTAAGAATTTTTCATAGTGTTTGTTAGTGAATTATGAGGATGCTCTAGGATTAAAAAAGGCATAAAGGATAAGTGTGGTCGTATGTGTTTCATACACAAAAGGTAAACTTGCCATCAACAATACTATTTGCCTCAGCACTAATTATGAGCTTTTGTTCCAGTCTGTTGTTGTTAATGAAGTCTTTGACCCCTGAGTAAATGTGTTTTATCAAAAAACATGGTGCCTTTCCAATGTTAAAATGCTTCTTTCAAGAAACAACTCAATTCTGTCTGAAGGATAGTTATTCTCTGATTMTTAGATGTGGCATTTATGTGTATATATGTTGTAAAAGAATATTACAGCACAGGACTGAAAACATTTGAAACCATAGACCATTTTCAGACCACATAACAGACAAGAGATCAGCTCGAAGAGTAAGCATCATGAAGAACCGGCAGCTGGATGTAGGACAAAGACCCAAAATAGTGCCTGAAAGGTGAGCTCAACAGCAAGGACGCTCTGTTTGACTGGACACCAGCCAAAGAGTTTGTTGGTGCTGCCCCATCAATATTTGGGAAGAGTGGATAGACTGAAGATAAAGAGCTAGAAAGGAAAGTACTTGGAGGCTGAGGGAAGAAAAGGTCTTGTGGTAGGAAAGATGGCAAGGGAAAATAGGCTATCACTGCTACAGGGACATGGGACACTAGCCTAGGTATCCTTAGGTCTATGGCAGTGCAGTTTCTTCAGGTTTTGGTAGTTTGGAGAGCAATATACAAATATTGATGTGTGCCTGACACAGCAAAGTCTCCCTGCAACTAAAAAAGTACTAAAACTAAAAGTGTAACTGCCTTTGAATGAAATCCTCTAGCCTAAGATAGCTTTACTTTCAGGGGAGGGAACATTAGCACCCATAGCAAGTGCAATTCATGAGTGTAAGATCAGGGCAACCCGTATCCTCATTTAAAACAGCCATACTACTTCAGAAAAATAGGCACAACATTTTCTATAAAACAAACTTACACAATTCTAATGCCATTTTACAGTAATTTTAATACAAAAAAGAATCTGTTATTATTCTGTTTATAATAAACCTTTCCAAAAGCATTCTGTGTAACTCTACAAAATTGAAAGGGTACATATCTGACATGAAATGAGTGGTTTAAAATTTTCATTTTCTATGAAATTCTATAGTACTTTTAAAGGTGATGATGAACCAAGGAAGCAGGAATCAAAAAGATTGCTCCATTAAATGTAGCACACTAAATTACATGTTGCTCTTTCTGAATATTAATATTCTTAGRTGGGTATTGCTGTCCTGCTTTCGCTGCTTCCTTCTTCACTGATTTAAGGTTAGCACTTGTGCATCAACTAGCACTGACTAAAGGCAAAGAGAGTCCACAATCTTATGGTTGGATAGATAGATGATGATACAAAGGAAGGGAGGAAGGATATACTGATATAGAAAAACAAGAAACAAAATACATTAGTATTTAGATAACTCTAAGCCCTAGTGCATGTGGGCTCAAATTATACAGGTAATCACATTAGGAAATGGTRTTTATATATAAATAAGAAGCTGAAATATTCACACTCTTTATCCACCAGAGATATTTGTATGTCTGGACTCCTGTCATTAGCCCATGATCTTACACCCTCTCACAGCCTTCAACACTGCCCCACTGACTGAGCATCTTACACAGCGCACAGAGAACTACAGCAAAAGAAATCAAGCAATGTACTTGATTGTATATTGCTTAGAGAGGCTTGTTCCCCACATCCCAACCCAAGTGCTTGAATCAGGAAATTATATGCTTCATGTAAGTGCTTTAGTTAAGTCCCTAAAGTTAAATGGAAYAATCTTGAGCAATTACAAAAATATCATTTTTAACATGGGTATATATATATATACATATAAGAAAAAAAAAGTGCATGTGAAAGAGAGCCGCTAGCCCCCAGTTTAACCCCATTCTACCACTAGCCCAATTTAATCCCTTTTACCCCCAAAGGTAGCCAGACCTTTGGTTCTCTTTAGTCTGTATTTCCTGACCATTAGGACCTGGAGCTAAGGATAATATGTTGCATAGACAGGTGAGMAGCTGGTGAGAGCCGTGGAGGTAGTGTTGGCTACCACAGTCAGTAAGGAAGTCCGACCTTCTAATATTTACTAATTAGATGTTGCATGCTGGCTTGGATTTGCTCGTGTTTAATTATCATAAGCTCAATTCTTCACTCCTACAAGTTGGCATAATTTCAGGGGAAACAAGTTGCCCTCTTGTTCAAGTTATTTGTCAACATTAACACCGAACGCAGCTTAACAACCCTCTGACAAAGCAACATGCGAACGYGGTGCTTGCACTTGAAATCCAGCATTGCATTTAAAACAGAGGAAACAAGGGAAGGCCTCACGGAAAACCTCTATTGTGGGATAGCAACACGTGTAGGTTTTGTGGAGGTCACAGAGTCAGAGCAGTGCCCTTGGAGTGAGTCCATGACCTGTAAGGAAGCATCTGCTGTGCTTCCCTACTGCTCATAGATGAGGGGGGTTGGGGTTAGGGTTTTTTCCCTTGCCTCCCCCTTTTAGCCTTCATTTCTTTGACTGCAGTCAGGCCTCATCTCTCTGCCTACTTCTTTAGCTACTTTTCGTTTTCCTTCCCAGGCATGTGTCACCAAGTCACCCCTTCAAATTAGTCTGCCTTTGAAAAATTACTTTGCTTCCTCCCCATCTGCCCTCCTTTCCCAGTCTAGCTCATTCTTCCGATACGGATCAGTGGCAGGGTYGGTTCTCCTGCCTTGGGAGCTGCCAGGCAGGCCCTGAAGTGGTTTCTGCAAGATGCAAAGGAAAAAAACTGGCAACAGAACAAATTGCTACAACCCTATGGAACGTCTTTAGACGTGATTCGCCTTCACTCAGAATGTGACTTTATTGTTCCTCCTTATCAACTGCAGAGAGCAGATTTGTTATGGAAGTGTGGATTCTTGTAAYCCATCTAGCTGTTGAGAGTACCCTTTGCACTACAAAGTTCGTGTTATCTTTTACCTACAAAAGCATTTTATACTTCACATAAAATGAACACATCAACAGTTATCATATTTTTCACATCTGCAACCTGAAAGCTCTTTGAAAATGCACATACACATAGACAGAAATACATGTATATAGATGTATTCTTTGATTCAGCAATAAAGTTTGTAATATGTATGTTGTCACTAGCTTTATGATAATGAGATAYTTCTCTGGATCTGACAGCTTTCTTTCCCCAGTTTTTATTCTCAATTTTTTCTACTAAATGCTTACATCATCGTCACTCTGCTGACAGTTCGTCTAATTATCATTTATGCACAGAGCCACAGCAAAAGTCAAAACTAAACATAACTTTAATCCCTAACTGTTGATAAACAAAAGAGAGGACACAGTATATTACACAGCTGCAGGACACAGTATATCACACAGCTGTGATCCTATATTCAAACAACAAATAAAATATCATTTTGTTTCTGTGAAGCAGTTATTACTGTTAAACAAATACTGACTATAGTGTTAACAGAAATGAATGACACAGTTCAGCAAAGCCAAGGGCTTGATTGCTAATCACAGCTAACAAAACACTACAGTAATTCAAACAACTCTTCTCACTCACTCTCCCTGAAAACCCATGTGCTTGTTCCAATGGAGTACTGAACCCATTTATAGTCCTTTGAATATACCAAAGGATGGAGCTTGGAGCGTATCTTAAATGGGAGGTTCATGTTATCTGAAGCCACAGTTGTGCATTTCTTTCACAGAAMTTCCTGCATAAATTGCATCTTCCCTTACGAGAGTCTCCCTGCTCATTTCTATTCCCACAACACCCTCCATCATTGCAGCCAAGCTGCTGTAGTGGCTATCCAATTGAAGAATAAATTTTCTGATTTACTGTCTGGTTGACTGATCTGGTATCCTGCATGGAYGCACAAATGCCTGCTGCAGCTTAACGAAGGGGACAGATGAGAAGGTGTGAACAAAGAACCAAGAAAGGGGCAGCGTAACTGCATTTTTTTAATTATTTTATAAGAGCTTTTGCATTACTGAGTAACGTCTGAGTAACGTTAGTCCAAGGTCATGACATTTCTCAGGGTTCACGTGTAATCAGAAAAGAAAATGGGGAATTTTACAATAAACTGAGTAAATCTAGTTCTTGGGGAAAATGCCACTATTTCTTGAAAAACTGAGTATTTCTCATAGAGTCAGCTCTAAAAGATGACTTGAATTAGAAACTTCTCTGCAGTTCTGTTTATTAGTCCCAGATGGATTCCAGTGCACTGGAGTTACTTTTAGTATRTTTGTAACTCCCCGTTTGGAGTTAAGCAGTCCTGTTGCTGCATCTGCAAACACACCACTGGGCCTTGCTTGGCTTGACCRAAGACACCTGATGGGATTTGGAGACTTCATAAACAAAACAGTCACAGTGGAAAAGCTCTGCTAATACAGTCCCAGAAACCCTGTGTGCAGTTTACACTGCTCAGCAACGGAGAAAATAGTGCCTTCAGCATCTGAGCTATAGGCAAATATTTTAATGCATCAGTTCCATAGCATAAATTATAAAGCTTTCAGCAATGTTACAAAGCACAGATTCAGGTGGATGCAAATAGTGTTTTTTGTGAGTGCTTGCATACCAGTGGGAGTGAGGGAAGATCAGTAGCATAAAGCAAAAGAGAACACAATTTCTAAACACTTGCAGGCTGTGCAAATCCTGTGCCCAGGACTGCCTGGGCCTCATGGATTGAAAAGAAAAAGGCTGGATACGAGAAAGGAAGGGCTATTTGCAAGCCATTTAATTTAGTGCCTATTTAAAAAAAGGTAGTGGCTATTTCCTGATTAACTTTGCATAGACCAAGGGCAACCTGAAAATACTCATGCTCGTGGAAGAAGTCCTGACCCTTTTTTGTATACTCAAATATTTTGTACAATTTTGAACAAGCCCTAAAGGCTACAACTCACAAAAAGGCTGAAGTTTTAAGAAAACTGAAAATTTACACTTAATTGCACATTCTTTTAAGTCCTTTTTCTGGAGTTCAGGATTAATCTATACCATCACAGAGTAATATGCAATTTACAGGCACCAAAGACACAGTCAATGAAACTCAGACTTCACTGAATCCTGGCAAAACTAGTGTGACTCAGCTTTTAARCGTTCTCACATAGTCCACACCAAGTTGTTTATGTAACAGAATTTCCAGAAATAATTATGTGGTAAGAGATAATTGTTCATGATTAGCCAGAGAAGAGGATTTCAACTTCATGATCAGCGCGGTATTACTTATTACAGAAATAGGTTTTTCTTATTATCCTGTAAAGCTGTCTGAAAAATCTGAAACTCTGCATTTGTTGGTTTATACATATAGGTCTAAGTCACCTGAATTTAATTTCTTGCATGTATTGTCCCATTCTCTTCCATTAATCAGTTCTTTCAAAAAACTTTTCTCTAAACCAAGAGCAATGCTTGAAGTGGCACATCAAAGTTAAGTTTATTAATAGATAACTGCAATAATAATACCATCATTAAGAAGAATTAAAGATGAATTATTCAAATTTTCTTCAACTTAGGCACCTAATCCCTTTTTAGCTCCTGAATTGGTACCCTGATTGTCTGAAGAACTGATCATTTGTGGTCTCTTTCCTTGCTTCTAAATGCAGATGTCTCTTTGAAAGCTTTTTAGCACCCCCCCTTTTTTTTTTTTTTTTTTAACTAAAAGTTAACAAGAAAGGTAAGCATATAGCATTCTAGTTATGAGTTGTCTATCATATTAGAAGRTCCTCAATTTACTTCTAATTTCAACCAGAATTTTGACAGAAAATTTCATAGAAAATTTTCATATTTTGATGGGTTTATCAGAATTTTATATGCTTTCCCACTTTCCTGTGGAACKAGAAGAACATGGGCAGAGCAGGAGGAACTCACATCCTGGCCCCTCCATATCCTACCGCTGATGCAAAGAGGTCATTGAAACCTCATGCCTGCTTTGGGGAGGGGACARGAAGGCAAAAGACAAAATAAAGTAAATATCGGTGTGGCTATAACATCATCGTGGCCCAACCGTTTGGGTATTATGCGGTACAACGTGGAGCGACACACATCACAGCATACTTCCCATGCCTGCTGCATAAGAGGCTGCAACCACTGTCTGAGGTGGAAAGTCTAGTCTTGAGCTGTGAACAGCAAAGTGGCTCTTAGGTGGCAGAGGATGAAATCTTTCAAGGAGAGCACCCACCAATTTATTGAGAGAAGCACAGCACAGAAGTCCAGTGTTGTATCATAGAAATACAAACACCTGCTCAGCTATATAGGATATTTTTGTAGAACTTGGCCTTTAATCCCTTTGGGATTCACTTAGTGGCATGGGGAAAATTATATACAGTAAAATGCCTTGACTTGTATCTACCTTGTGCTTCTAAAACTTTTATTAATGTTGGGAGTCTTGTGATGCACAACATTTGAAAAACAGTATGTTTAGCTTTCTCTCCAAATCCCCAAAATTACATAGGATAATAGAAGATTGTATGCGTTTAATAATGTGTGTAGTTGATGTCTTAGCTCTCCCTCAGATAGCAATCAGGATAGCAATTGAAATGAGATTAAAGTAGGCTGCTCAGATCTACCCAGTAAAGAAAAATGCCCTAATCTAAATTCCCTAGAYGTAAAAAAGGCATTGGCCTTTTATTCAACTTGGTAAAGGTCACAAAAAGAACAATCTAGAAAGCTCCCTTTCCCTATAAAATAGAAACCAAGGAACTGCTTATCACAAAAGAAATTATTTTTAAACATCTAAAAGATATCTTCAATAGCAGCCATCAAGTTAGATTTTAAAAAAATCTCAAAGAAATATTGTGACACCCTGAAGTGTTTCCTTCTGTAATGCTTCAGGGGTCACGTCACAGCTGACAGGTCTTGCACAAGACCTTCCCTATTACTCATTTTAATTGCTGCGTTTTCTTAACAATAAGTCACGATGAAATAATGTGAATGGCACATACCAAAACCATTGAAAACTGTAATACAATGACATTCCTGAGAAATAAAAGAGAAGTAGCTGGAGAGTTTAAAATCTAGCTTTTTTTCCTGTAACCTAGCCCTTTGAATCAAAATTGCTGTTTAAAGTAGGAATCAATCCAGTTTGAGTAACCACCAGGCTCTTTCACAGCCTAAGTAGCACTCCACCACCAAGCCCCACTGCTTATGTGGATAACCACCTTCACAAAGGAGTAAGGGAATCCAAATCTGTTCTTTCAGCAGATAGCATCCCACAAGTGTTTGTGTGCCATATTATTATTCCTCCACATAGCCCATAAACTGATAGTAGCATCAGACACTTTTTCACAAACTATCATCCAGTCCTGTCACTCTAGTGTAAATATACTCATATAAATAGAGTAATATTTAAAATGCACRTTTTTTTAAGAATAATAATATTTAAGCATTAAACAAAAATCAGTATCTTTTTCACACTCATAACCTTTTACTTTCAGAGTTAGTGTATTTTGCACTGTCTTGTCCTGTTGTCAGACAACACAGCCTCATGGTAACAAAGCTAAGAACCCTACAYGGTTTTTGGAGCCACAGATATTGCCACTTGCTACCAGAAGCAGATTAGATGGGGCTGTTCCCACATTCTTGAAACTAAAATCTGAAAACAATAGTGATATTTTTTCCTTAAAGATAGACAGAATTATGAATTATCAGGAACTCTAGGTCTCAGAAGCAGCAAAGATAGTTTTACCATACATATTGGGAAAATAAAACTTCCAGGACAAATTTATAATGAAGCTCCTATCTCCGAAATACAAAGTATTTTGCAGCGCCTATTCCTATTCCTGTTAACTACAGGCATTTGTCTCCCTGAGCTGTTTTGYTTCCCTTCTCACTTATTAACCTAAATCTTCCCTTGTCCCATCACAACATCTTCCTCCCACACACACTATTTTTTGGGTTTCTGTTTTCCACAGTTGCCATGATCTCCCAAGCTTTTAACCTCCTAGAGCATGACTACAGTTTCCTTGTCACTAACACCGATCGTGGGGGTCAGCTGCCCCAGACAAYGCAGCAATAGGTGATCATAGGATCACAGAATATTTCAGTTTGGAAAAGTCCCCCATTCATCCTCCTACTCAAAGCAGGGTCAGCTCTGAGCTCAGACCAGGTTTCTCAGCACTTTGCCTGGCCAAGTTTGAAAAACCTCCAAGGCTAGAGACTGCACAACCTGCCCAGGCAGCCTGCTCCACTGCCATATTCTCCTCATAGTGAAAAGCTTTTCCTCACACCCAACAGGAACCTACTTTCTTTTAGATTATGACCACTGTCTTGCCTCCTCCCACCACATRCCACAAGGAAGAGCCTAGAGCCATCTCCTTGATAGCATCCCCTGAGGAGYTGTTTTCAAGTCTTCCCTCCACCCAAGTCCTCCCTTCCCCGGGCTGAACAAGCTCCAATTCCTCAACCTTTCCTCACACGGCGAATGCTCTAGTCCCAACCATCCTGGTGGCCCTCTGTTGTGTTTGCTCCAGTTTGATGATGTTTTGCTTTTACTGAAGGAGTCCAAAATGGATGCAGTATTTAGGCATCCATTGATGCCCAATTCTGATCCATTGGCTGAGTAGATGGGAAATAATCACTTCCCTCAATCAATGGATGATATTCCTGTTCACACAGCACAGGGTGCTCTTGGCTCACATCCAGCTCATTGCCTCCAAGGTCCCTCCAGCAGAGCTGCTCTCCAGTCAGTCCCCCTGCATTGTTGCAAGGGGTTAGCCCACTCCAGACACAGGACTTGGCATTTGTTCCTGCTGACCACTGTAAGGTTCTCCTCAAGGAGAAGGACAAAGCTGTGCAATCAGCGCATGTTCTGGCCTACTGTATCTGACAGATCAAAGCAATGCTGGGAATATTCAGAGCTTTGTGCAAATATTCAAGCTTTCAGCTAACTCGAAATGTTCACTTGGAGAAAACATCTGGAAAATGGAATCAGTTTCCTGATCTCAATAAATTAGATAGAAAAAAAAAACTGTACCTATTTTCTGACTGGGTGTGCTAAAAGCCACTGGCAGGTCCTAGGGAGTCATTTTGGAAGAGAGGAGGGGTTCATCATTCATTCAGAGCCAGAACAGGAATTGGCGCAGCTGTCCCAAATGTGCTTTTCCTATGTACACAAAACGTTTCATTCCTTTCCAGATACAATAATGATTTGTTTGTACTTTATTTATTTTGTAATCACAGATTTCAAAATACATACCATAAAGATGAGCAAGTCATGTAAACATCCCGCTAGGCTCAAAATTGAAAACATGAAAATAAAGCAGATATAGACAATGGGATACCATCCTTCATGTCCTCAGTAACAATTTCAAGTATACTGTTAGCTGTTCATGTCAAGATAAGGTCAATTTGATCTTCTGGCCAATTTGATCAAAGCTTCATGTCCCAAACAGTTTATGTGCCTATTTATATTTATCAAATTTCTGTACTTTGTTCTTGGCATGGTAGCTAGATTTATTCAGTAATTCAGTCACTAGTTAGAACTATTAGTCCCTTGTTCATTTAAAGAAGAAAGATTCTTTCAGAAAGGTGATGTGAAAGCTCTGATAAAAAATATAACATGTATAAATATTAAAATATTATTCTATATAATATAATGAATTTATAAATATTATATACCTAACATATACACACAGTTTTGGAGTGTTTCTGTATAAATACTACATAAAATCACTTATTAAACATTAAGACCTGGACAGTCATACGTATGAGACCATCTAGAGTCATAGTAGCTTAGATTTTTTCAGAGTTTGGGGAAAAATAGGGTTAAAAACAACACTCAAATACGATGTACCATTAGCATACATAATTGAGCAATCTTGACTTACATTTTCAGAACTATCTGGACACACACACGCTTTTGAAAAATCTGCTAAATACAGACCTAAATTTGGCTAAAAAGCTGGGCTACTAGAATAGTGTTATTTTCAAAGCTCTTGCAAGGGGCAGGTTGTCTAAAGCAGTTAAACGTCTAAGGATGCCAAGCAAGCATGTAATCAAATTTTCAGAAGCCTTTAAATGAATCAGACACCTAACATTCTTTAAAGATACATGTAAAGTTTGAGTTTTCAAAGATACAAGGAAACCTGATTAATAGGATCAGGCAAAAGCTTAGCTATGAGTAAGATAGCCTGTTTCTGCCAACAGCTGAAGCAGTCCATTTGGTTGCAGGCATAGCTTGATTTGAGGCTATATGCTAAGTGATTCCTGGTCTGATCCAGTAAGTCAATGGAGCAGATAGAAGACACAGTCTACAAAAGATCTGCCTCAGATTTTTTAAAAAAGGACCAACAGAAAGCCATATTCATCAAGAAATGCTCCATCAGGTGGCATCATGAGACACGTTCATGAGATTTTCATTCCCTACTCTGCTGGCCAGAAGTAGAACTAAAACAAAAGCCATGTTCCGATCCAACTAGTTCTAACGAAGGCTGAAGGAGAAGTAAGAATTAGCTATGTTATGCTGACTAGAGATTACCCAGAAGGTGAAACTGCTGAAGCTTGCAGTGTGTGTTTAAGTAGAGTGTAAAATCCCCCTAAAAGGCTGGAGGGAGCAGAAAGTCCTACTTCTACTCCTTATCAACGTACCAAAATACAGAAATGGCTGATTGCATAAAAGGAACCACATTAGGAAGCTCAGGCAGATGGAGCAGAATCTGTCAGCCCCAGTACAAGACAGAACCTAAATGGCACCATCGAGCCCTTAATAACTGCTGGCACTATTACCCCAAGCTGCACTCCAAAGGCATTTGTCTTCCAGACTGGTGCAAAGCTCCCAGTGCACCTCCTGATGTCAACATGGTGTGAAGTCACCTGAGGACCTATTCATTCGTTTTCCCTTGTTTGCTGTTAATTTAACAAATAACTAATGAATAGCTTCCAAAGGTTCTGGTAAGAGTCAAAGCTGTTTCCTCTGAAGGGCAGAAGCCCAGGAAAAGGTCACATCACTAAATTATTCTGCAGTGAAAATAATTCTCTAAAGACTGATGTATACAGGGCTAAATGCAGAAAACATAAAGGCTTCTTAAAGGTTTTCCCACAAAAGCCTCCTCTCTCTCCACCTATCACAACACTGTTTAGCTTGCCATTTGAACTGGCAGTATGCTTTGCAGTCCAGCTAGTTTCAGAATTAGCAAATCTTATCGATTAGGACAAAATGATTAAAAAGTGTCTTGCCTTAAGAGCCCTGATGTTTCTAACAGCAACCCTGTTCACCTGAGAAAAATCAAAGAAGGTCATTTGAAGGAAAATAACTGCTTCCTTGACTCATTTCACAGTAATTTTGGAAGCCACAGAAGCTTTTAGGAAATTGCATATTTTTTGCTCCACAATACCTTTCCCTCCCCGCCTTCATCTTAAAATATATACAAATATACACACACACAGACACACACATATATATATATAGTATTCTGAGGGTTGAAAATAGCCACGTACCTGAGCTCCTGCTGGATTTGAGTAGATCATGGCTTATTGCCAGGAGACATAATAGTAGAAAATAAGTGCCGGCTGTGTCCTGCGTATAGTTCTCTAAAAGATAACAGACTTTTTTCCAGAAAAAGGGTTACCCTGTTCAGGGGACAGTGGGGACTCGAGATTGAGGGATAATATGAATAAATTAGTTCAGAATATGTTTTCATCTTCCAGAAGGAAGAGTGAGCTAACCAAGAGATCATGGGATGCCTGTGGATGAACTTGAATGGGGTTCCTAGGTCCGAGGGGGTGGATAGGGATCACAGGTGAAGCTGGTCAGAGCCATTAGCACCTATTAGTACTCTCAAGGGCCTAACAGTTTTCTTATAACTTAAGGTATTTCCATTCCAAGTTAAGAATATTTCATTCCAGTTTATTCAGGCAGTTTGGTATAATCAAGAAACAACACAGACTTTCAGTAGTGGAAAAAAAGATCATTAATTGAGACCTCAGGGAAGTAGAGAAATGAGAAGAATCTCGCTCATTTTGTCTGGGGAGAACAAAGCGGAACAAATGATGCTCACAGCCACCTGTGGGGAAAACGATGCAAAAAACAGCACTAGAGGGAAGAAAGGCAGGAAGTGTCTGGGGAGCGGCGCTACTTATAAATTCTCTCCTACGTTTGATCTTGTGGCTGTTCTCCTTTATGAAGCTTTTTTAAATTTCTTTATGTTGCTTTAGTATTGTCTGCATTGCTCTCACCTCTGATATTATTAGAGCAGCCCCTGTTACTGCACTACATGGCATCAGCCTGGAATGGCTCCAAAGAGCAACAGCCCCACCTGTGCCTGAAGTGAAAGAGTGGAGGCTCACTTCCATGTGGTGGTGGGATCCCAAGGAGAACTTGAGCTGAAAAAGCTCTTTCACATGCTTTTTTTTTTTTCTTTCCCCTTTTTCCTGAAAGGGTGATATTCCTTCACCTTCATTTCCCACTGAAGTCAAATAACAGGGCAAGTACATCAGAAATCTCCTCCTGCTGAACAGCCCTAACAGTATCTCTGTGCTCAGAACTCCTAACTTCACTCATCAGCGCAGTCTTCCATAATAACCCCAAAATTTCAGAAAAATCCAGTATTTTAGCCACAGGGCAGACAATACTACTCCTCAGCAGACCCTAACAAAATATATTAGCCATAACATAGCTTTTGTTGAAGTCCATGCTACCTTCCCCTCTTGGGAAGGAACTGGCTTTGTTGTACTGTCTAGCATGGTCCCACCACTGCCACATTTACAGCTTGCACTGCTCTGAAATTGGTCCCTTAACAGCCTAATCCCAAACAGTTTCCAAAATCCTTACCCTGAACACACACACACACACACACACACACACAGGCTTATGTTCTTCTTTGAGTGAAGCACCTACCCACAGAAAGCAAAGGGAGACAAGACCTATTTTGGAATCCAACCTAGAGTGAAAAAAACACCTAAGTCCTAATACTGGAGTGTTTCAAAGACGAGCATATAGTCAGCCACAGTGGTCAAAGTGTCAGAGTGGAAGAAACTCAAGTCCRGAGGACACATCAATTAGTAAAAGAAAACAAACAGGTTTGATATAACATGAAATTGTAGGCTTTTTTCAGTAATCAGTTTTTCCATTGCTAATTTGCAACCAGATGTCTGAAACTCTTACCACGTCTGTTCTATAACCTCGGGTTTCCGATAAACAATGGAAAAATAGTCTAAATACCATGGAAGTCAAGCAGACGTACTGTGTCTTACTATAAGGGATTTTCCCATTCTGTTTACTTTGGTAAACAAGTACTCTCAAGGCCAACTCATGTAACACTTACTGCAGTATCACCCTATGCAGATCCTTTGGGGCCTTGAAGTTCTACCAGTACAGCTAAGAAAGGAGAAACCTCGAGGTTTTCTTTATTGAAAAAAATATTTTTTCAATAAAAAGGAACATTAGCCATTATAGAACATTATAGAACTTGTAAAAGCAAACTCACTGTTATAGGTTTTCTATGGAAAATTCACACAATTAAAACTCAAGACTTAAATCTTCTCTATTGGAAAATCAAGAGAATCTATTAATCAGGCTCTGCTGAGACACAAATGAAGGGCTGTTTTTAAAGCCAAAAAGGTCTGATCTGTGATTACTGAAATGATTTCTGCCATTTCCTCAGACTTTGRGTTAGATAGTGTTTTTTTAATTGATTATTTATGTGCTTGGGTATGCATCAAGCAGTATATATCTGTCTTTCAGCAGGCAGAAAAGCTCACAACTGATAGCTTCCTGTCACACTAAAAAGGCCTCACAGCTATAATTCAGTTCAAAATTTGGGGTAACATAATGAATATCTTACAATAAACTATGAGACCATGGTTTGTCTTGTGGCAGTGGGAGCAAGTATAAATTCAAATTCAGTTCTCTGAAGTTGTCAGATTGGGTTTGAGGCCTCGGTATCTGACACTATGCATAAATACATATACTGCTGGCATCACTGGTATTGCTCAGAGCAGCATGTTAGCAGTCAGATACTTGGTGTGGATCAGGGCATAGTATTCTACAAACTAAGGAAAACAAGTGTAACAAGTACATCAGGTCTCCTAAAGAGTTTAAAACTCGCATTGAGATACTGTTTGCTAGTAGCTCACTAGCCTCTAATCAAGATAAGCCCATGTAATCTTCTTACAGATTTTCTGTGTATTTATTTGAGCAATAGTCACCAAAAATAGGCCTGTGTTCATTAAAATGGAATACATYCATATGCTGCTTGATAAATGTGCAGATTCTTCTGCATTCAATCTAGGCTGACCAATTCAAAAACAAAAAAAAAGAAAAAAGAAAAAAGAAAAAGAAAAGAAGAAGGGGGAGGGGAACATACTTGGGGGGGGAACATACTAGTGTCCGAAAGCAGCTGGAACTGACAGCAGCTGCACATTGACATTTATTCCACAGCAGAAAGCTGGTATCAGCGCTTCATTGTTTCAGACATTTGGCCAGAAATAATAAAAGGAATAAACAAGGCCCTAGGGAAGGAAGGGTACTGAATAAAGCACTTAAGATTTCAGATTGGCCTGTGCCACTTGCATCACCCTTAGTGAGATTTAAACTTGTGTTTAAATCTCCATGCATTGATACAGAGCCTGACTTTTGTGTAACCATCACAGCCCCCGGCATCCTCCCCCAAGTACTGCAGCGTATAGCATGCTTCTGCAAACATCGTGCTAGCAAACCATGTGGTCCTCCAAGATGTCCCTCAAATTTAAGTGCTCCAGCACTTTCCATAAACATCCACATGCTCCGGATAACAGATGAATCACTTACTAGGGATGCCAGAAATGAAGGCTGCATAATGTCCTTTCACCTTTGCCTTACAATAAAATAAACTTTAGCAAGAGACACGCATTTCCCAAATCAATCCAATTTAAATACAAAAAAAACCCAGCTAGTTTGCAACCAATACGTGTTTTGTTCCTGGTCACAAGCGAAAGCTTTATATTCTTTTGCAACTATTACCACTTCTTTACCAGCAAAAAGGATATGTTTTTATCTCAGGTTCTCCTTTATGCTACTCTAGGTTGCTCACAGCCTAGTGAGCATAGTTTCTACTCTGTAGATATTTCCTAAGCTACTATATTCACAAATCTTTTTCTTACACAGTTTCTGGCTTTTTTTCTTTGAACCTGTTCTCCGATGTATTCAGTATGATGCTTTCAGTGCCTGCTACAGAGGGTACAACTCTTCCTTTCCACTAGCTGCTGAATTGGCTGAAGCAAATGGTTACCATATCTTCCAGTTATCAGTCCTACCAGGAGAACACACTGGAGTTTTAAAAATAYTATTTTCCAGACTCTGGTCAAAGCGTCATTACCAATCCATGAAACAAAGTGATCCAACAGCTACAATAACTAGAACGTTTACTACTTTCACATATTACCCCACATTCAAGAGAGCAAGTAAAGTGGAGGGAGTACAAAGCAAATATCTCTAATCTAGCCTTCTTTTTACCTGGTGGTAAGTAAAAGCCACTAGGACATTGCTGCACAAAGTGGACCCCAGTTTTGTAGGAGAGCTTTGATGTTTCTATCATACAATATCTAAGAAGCCATGAAGAGCTTCACAAAAAGCTAAGCAGAGAGATCAAAATCCTGCAAATCTGTATTGTATTCAGTATAGAGCCAAGTGCTAACTCTGGCATGTAACAGGAACAAATTATCACTTCTTGTGATTTGTCTGATGGCAATAACAATAGCAGGACTCCTAGTTTCTACCGTTTGCTAATTGTTCAATAGCCAGAGGTTGAAGGATAGTAACACCAGCCTCCAGGTATCACATCAAACATCAGTATGCCCTCAACAGGGCTATAATTCTACTCCCTCTCACTGAGATAGCATCTAAAATAGCAAGTATTAACAAGATTAACAATCTAGTAGCCAGAAAAGGGATATATTCCCTGATCTGGCATTTAAGACCTGAGCACATAAAAACCTTTCTCTACYCAATTGTTCTTTCCATAGTACAGGGCAGTTAGGAGTAACCTGAAAATCCTTCGTTGCATTTGCGCAACAGAATGGAGGGGGGGGGGGAGAAGAGAAAAAAGTAAATAAAGAAGCAATCCTAGCTGAAAATGTATTATTTCCAGCTAGGCCTAAGCAATAGCTAGCATTTTTAGTGAATGTTCTGGAGCTTACATAAACTTATTGAGGCATCGGGAGTCAGTGCTTTCAGAAAGGAACAAGTCCAGCCATAAACCAAAAGCACAAGATAACCACAAAATACACTTGTTGGAAATAATCATTTGTGTAATTTCTGATGATCTAATGATTTCTAATGGTCATAGAAGCTTCCAGTAAAATATCACAGCTCCTGAGAACAAGCTTCCAGCAAGAAGAGTGTTTTTCCAGTACCCCAGCTGAGTCATCTATGAAGACAAATTGTATCATTTATCACTTAATTTTTCCTCAGAAGATGAGAAAAGATAGTTTAAAAAATTCAGTTGCTCCTCCTAGGACTAGTTGATTTTATTGCTTTTTTATATATAAACATATATAGCATTGCCATGTTTGTCATGTTTGCTTTCTTAATATGTTCAGGGCTGTCCCTTATTCCTCACAGAGGTCATCAGTTTATTTTGCAGATTCATTTTTGTTCTCTTGTGCTGCATCTGACATCTTTGTACTCTCAGAGGCAATGCTGTTGAAAATAATGATTTCAACCTGACACTCCACACAGGCTTGGGGTCTGATCTCAGAGCTGAACAACATGCCTTCTGATTCACTGGAGAACATCATTGGTTGTCTATACTTTTTAAACAAAAAAAAAAAAAATGAAAAAGAAATCCCACCTTTCTCAGAAACCTGAGGTGAACACATACCATTCATGTGGTCAGGGCATTCTCTGGGGATATGAAAGACTGGCTGAGTCTCACTACCTGGCTCGGWGAGCCAAGGACCCTCCATTTCCCACGTCCTTGCTTTGCATTCTGACTACTCAGCCATTCCAGCTGGAGATATCTTTTCACATGATCTAGTTTGCACATTTCTGCCAATAGTTACAGGTCAATTAAGTGCATTTCCCAAGAGAAAGCAGTTTTAGTTAAAAGTGAAAACTATTGCTTTCATTTCGTTGCTCGAGTTTTTAACCGTTCAAGAGATGCATCTAAATCAGCCGGCTATGAAGTTTTCAGAAAGAGTTGCGAAGCACGTTAAGCTATGGCAACGTTAGCAAGAAACGTACTATACCAGCTCATAGCTATAAGATGAACATGTCAAATTTGAATGGAAAAGCTTAGCAGCTGTGAAAGGGAAGCTGCATTTCAAGTGAGCCCCTAAAAGTTGGAAGTGGGCGAGTGAGAGAGAGGAGAATGTAGTCAACAGAATCAGTAATGTTATTATTAGGCTTATTAGGTAATTCCGGTTGACTTCACCAGGCTTTGGCTGTTCAGAGTCCATGACAGGCAAGAGTCTTCACATAAAGCTCTTATCTTTAAGAAATTTCACCATAAGGAATGTTAGCATGATGATCAATCTAATTTTAACTTACTAATGCCATCCCACTATCATTAATGGGAATTTCCCCAAGTATCCCAAGTCATTTATTTGTTTTAGATCCTTAATCCAGACACTTTTGCATATTTCCACTTAACAGTCAACAGTATAAAGTGCTTCCTTTTAATATTCTTCACTAGGCAATCCCTCCAGCTTTCAGTTAATACATGAACTTATAATGTAGAAGCAGAAACAAGTCTGCTYTCCTACAAAAATGTGAAAATGTTCCTGTCCTAATTTGGAACRGGAAACCAGTATCTCAGCAGAAATACTAATGGTGAAATGCATGGTTCAACAGACCTTGACAGTGAAATCAATTAGATTGATTAAATTAAAACTTGAGCTCAAAATTATCAGCATGGATTTTTCCTATATTTAAGCATTTAATAACTGGTTGTTGAAACCAACCTGTTCTTACAGGAAATTTTAGGTTCAGCATATTAGCAGTTCCCAATGAGCAAAGCTCAGCCTGGCCTCTTTTAAGGTTAACAGTTACATTTCARATGAAACCTCTTCTCAAAACAACTTTGTCTGATACACGGATCTAAAAGGACAAACAAAGAAACATCATGAAATAGTGGCAGTGTGACTTCTGCTAGCATCACACGGGCGGAGAATCATGAGCTGATAACTTTGGCAGATAAATGAAATGAAATGAACTCAGGAATTAATTTAAGTAGGATTTGTCACGCTGTAAATAATGCAACATTCATCAAAGGCTTCCAGTAAATCCTCCAGTTACACAGCTAACAAAAATAAACCTCAGAATCCATCATCGCTCTAGACATGAAGGCTGTAGAAAGTAGTAAAAGTGTTAAAGAAAGATGTTAAAAATATTTACAAACGTGGAAGAARCTCAGCTCCCTTATTTCTGTAACAAGAAATTGTGACGGGCAAGATATCAGTTTGACAATTTCTCTCCTCTCCACCTTCCTGCCCGATAACAAAGTGATCCCTCATGGCAAAGGATATTAAAAGGAAAATTGTTGATAGAGTATCACACACCACCTTCATCCAGTGATGTTCTCTATGCTACCAAGGACCTTGCTTACTGTCATCATCTCTTCTTTTYATGTGACAACAGCCCTGCTTATTCATACCAGGCACGACGTGCTCCCATCTTGCCTAAGGTTCTCTTTTTCCATTTTTGACAAGTTGTTTCAGCATTGGTCAAGGCTCTTGCTTCYGTGAATGGCACTGCACAGCAGCCTGAGGCCTTGCTCAGGAGAGCTACCAGGTTCAGGAGACTTGTTAGCTGTCAGTTGTCTGACTAAGCTCTATCGGTACCCAGATGAGTCCAAGCTTCCATGACTCATGGAGGAGATGGTTAGCGGTTAGCTTTGCTTTGAAATACTGCCAGATCCATGTGATTAGTTAGCGTGACATAGTGGTTTACTGGCACCACGAATCATCCATTCCCAGATTTTAGCACTTGTTCCAATTTGTGGTTAGAAACAGAATGAAGTCCAAAGCTGTACATGAGAATTGTATGCGTAAGTATGTAAACATGCTTCAGGCTTCGAAAAGACTAGCTGCACAAAGCAGAGAGCAACGAGGAGCCTAAGCAATCAAGAGAARTATGTCTCTATTACCCACATTTTCATGTTTGGACTATTTAGAATCATTTCACTAGCTACACGAACAGCAATCATGTCAGTTAATAGATTTAAGAATATACAAGAAGCAAGCAGATTTAAGTATATTCAAAAAAGAGGGAAGAAATTGTTGGCCCATTACTAGTTGAAARTTGCAAATATATGCAAATTATCAGTTGTATTGAAAAAAGGGCAGAAGGACACACCAAGTATTTGTCTTCTGGTGGCATAGTCGTAATATATGATGATGCTGAAATATTCTATTCCAGTAGAGCAGAATTCGATACGACTACTTAAAATAGGCATTCTTCAATTAACAATTTTAAATATCTTGCATCTGAGACTTAAGAAAGTTGTCAAGTTCTTTGAACTTAAAAATGCTGATTTTTAATAAATCTTGACCACTGGGAAAACTTAAGAGGCCTGGAGAGACGTAATATGCCAATAACTACAGCAGGCAGGTAGGGTGCCCAAGCACAGCACTGATGTTGAAACCAAAGCGATGAAATAGACTCAATGAAAACGCAAGTTAGGCAAGCTGGATTATCAAATTGATTCCAATCAAYACACAGTTGCAGAAAATAGATCCTGTCAGTAGTACCAAGATTCRTTTTTTGGTGAAAGTTTGACACAGGCAGTGGTTTTAATCTGATAGAATTTTCAGGCACTTGATATGGTATTGATATTTTAAAGAAGAAACTAGATCCAGTTAGGTGATGTGATCCACAAGTACCCACTTCTAGTGKATTCTGTATAGTAAAAATTGACACTCTGCACTTTAATATTACTACTCCTGATTGAGAAGAATACACAAAATCATTACTCAAGTCATTTGTTAACGACATACAAATTGTAGGAGACAAAAATTGAAAAGGACTGATTACATGTACAGAGTGATCAGAGTGTTGGGAAACTAGGTGCCAACAAGCAAGGAGGATTTTTTTGGGGGGGGAGGGAGGGGTTAAGATTGCATGTAAAATTATGCATATAGAAATAATAAGAGAGTTTTGTTCTCCGAGAGAAGGATTCTATGTTAGGTAGCAAAGAATCAGAAAAGATATTGAGTTCTTGGCAATCAATTATCTGAGTATTGGTGAGATATTGTGGCCAAAAAAGCAGAACGTTATATTTGCTTGCATGAAAGGTAAATACTGGGTAGGAACAGAGAGTTTCTTACCTAACTCAAAAATTGATTAGTAATGGAAAAATCTTGTTGATTAACTGGAGAGAGGCTCTGAAGAGAGGCACAGGAATGCTTAAAAGGTTAAGGAAGGCTACCTCATAGTGAAAGACTCGGGAAATTTGAACAGAACCACCRGTGAACACTAAGAAACATTATGACCAGTCTAAATACCAGCAAAAAGAGTGTAAAATTGGTAGTAGGAAGCTCTGCAATCTGGCACAAACAAGTGGTTGGAAGTTGGACAAATTCAAATTTTTATTTTATTTTAGCCGAGAATATAATTAACCACAAAAGCAGTTTATTGTAGTCAGTTCTATGTTGTCCTTTAAGGCTGAGTATTTTAAAAAAAAAATTTGCTGATGTCAGTGTCATTACAGAAGACTGAGGTTACTAGAAGCCAACTGTCAAAGCAAGTGAAACAGCAAAACAGAACAAGGCAACCAAGAAAAGTCTGCATAGTTAGACCTCAGTTTATTAAGTCTCCTCTCCCACCACCATCTTTCATCTGATCCTTTCAAAACAAACTTCGCTGCTAGAAAACTTTACTTTCCTCTTTGGCCTTTTTATAAATGGGAAGAACCTGTTTTACATCATCAGGGTTAGACTTTCTCCACAGAAAACCAGAAACTCGGTCCTTCTAAGGAAGTCTCCAGTATGTTCAGGAGGGTTTCCTTTCGCTGCTGCAGAAGAGCTCTTGGAAGCAAGGCTACTCAATCAGCATCACAGATTACACCACCATTTGGTTTTGCTAAGAGCAGTGAAAATTTCAGATGGCAAGTTTTGATATTTGCCATAGTCTGGTCAACTGCTTTCCCTGAGTGTTAACAGTGTGATCTTTAGTGAAACATGCAGAGATGCTCACAGGGCTATGTCGGAGCCTCAAAATACCCTCCTAGACAGCCTTACTCACTATCTGGTGGCTCTTCAAACACCATCAGTTTTTGCCCAGAGAAAGCCGCCAACTGTTTTTACATCGACTACTTGGCAGTTAGGCCAGAGTGATCCTTCCTTCTTAGGAAAGGATCATTTAAATAGTATCGTATCGTGAAATCAATTATTTCAGTGAGATTTRCAAGTTTATAAGCTAAAAGGGTCTGCCACCACCACCAAGTTTGAATCAGTCTATGTCAAGGACAGCTCCAGCCATTCATTTGGTGCAATTGCTTGCATAAAGGCAGTTAATAGGAAGTGCTCTGTTCTTTTCTAATGGGGATGTATTTGTGAGCTGGATATAGCTACGGAAAGCACACTTAACAGATGCTGAAAAGACTTACAGAAAGACCCTGTTCTCCTTCACACAATGTATCTCTAACTTGTACCCAGGCTTTTTGCTGATGGCCCCTAATGCTCAGTGCAGAATTCAGGTGGAGGCTGACRGAGGACAGCTGTTTGCATGGCAGAGTTGCTCTGTATTGCCACCTGCTTTACTGAGAACTAATACCAAAATATCATAAACCTCTGTGACTCAGTGAAACTGCGGTTGTATATCCTATTAGGCATATTCCTAATGACTTTCTTTACATGTTTCATTAACATCAAGCTGCTTGTGGATGTTGTTGATGAAATACCGTTTTCCTGTGAATGCTATGCTCACTTAACAAGTGTAGATAGAACATGGCAGAACCACAGATAGCTTAACTCATGCGCTCAGTGAAATGACACAAATATGAAGAATAAGCCTGGGATGTCTTGCTGTTTTCRTTTTAAGATTTTGCATCATTCTATCAGCTTTATCAAAAACGGATTGATTTTTATAGCATGCTTCTTTCTGATTTATCACTCAATCTCCTTTTCCTCTTCTGATTTACTATAGCTTGTCAGAGATTTGTTCTAGCTTCATTTCCCTTTTGAAGGGCTATCTGTAATTAATTTTGAAGCGTTTGTGCCTCCCTCCCAAAGTTTTCCAGTTTCCTAATTTATTAAAAGCTGATTTAAAAAAAAAAAGAAAAAAACAACTGATTTACCCCAAAAGCAATCAGATGATCTCACAATATTAATTGGACTGCTGAGGTGTTAATGGATTCTATTCCTGTTAATATTTTTTCCATTTTATTTCACCTACTTGAAGCAGCAGCAGGCTACAGTACAAATATTGAGAGCTAGACTTCTGTAGAAGTGACATTTAATGCTTATGTGTTTGCATACAGCAGAACACYAGCTTTACTCATGTTGATGGGAATCTGACATTTTATTCAAATGCAGYAGACCAAACATGAAAAGGAAGAACATACATTATGTGTGATACTACCACGTAAAAGTTCAGTTATCCTTAAGAGACAGTGCTTTCTCAAATGGAGTAGTCAAAACGCTGTTACATAGTCCCCAGAGTGATTGGTGGGGGCAGGGAGGGGATTTTCTATTTGTTGTTTAAATAYTTACTCAGTTGGTTTTACAGGGAGAGCTTGTGCTCATTGTGTGTAGGCTTGGAGCAGAAGTGACTTAATGACCCAAGCTGGTCTTATGCACAGGGGAAGGAGGCAGCTACTCACAGCAGACTTAGAGCAGCAAGACTGCACCTTTGTTGTTTTCCTTGATCTCAAGTAGGTGAAAAGGTACAAGCCAAGGAGTGGGGTGGGCAGCTATGACACTGCCAGCGCACGCTTCATCCCACTCTTCCCTACCCCAGGATGTATCTCAGAGGGAGTGACTCATCTCAGCAGGTACAGACAGCTGCCAGGCAGACATCAACTCTCCAACATCAGGAACTGAACTCTCTCCACAGGGGCTAGRTGACTAGTTTCAGTACTTGGAGCTACCAAAGGTATGCTTGTGCCTGGCAAAGCGATCTGTTGCCACCATCACAAGACTTAATTTTGCTCCTTCAGTAAATTACTTCATCCTGCTCTGGTTCATCCTGATCTTTTATCATTAGAAGCTTTGAGCCAAATCTATGGGCAACTAGGACTTCAGATTTTGCATTTAAGCTTCACTGTGCCACTGTGTCATGTTCTTTTCTCTGACAATATTTTGTTGCAAGCATAGTATGAGATAGCTATATAGACCTTCACTAGCTAATATCATAAGTGTTACAGAAGATAGAAAACCATCTGTCAAAGCAAGTAAAACAGCAAAACACAGTGAGGCAATCAAGAAAGTCTGCATACTTACACTCCATCAGAATATCAGGAGCATTTTCCTTAAGAATTTCACGTATTACTTTGACTTACTGACCTCCCACCTCCCTCTCCACAGACACAGCAGGAAAAGGAGACATGAAGTACATGATATTTATTTGTTGTCGCTGTAAAAGTTAGTCAAACTATGGGGATACAGTCCATGTAGAGAATGTACACCATTATTTGCTAAACAATGAAATAATCTCTAAAATTAATGCAGCTAATTAAAAAATTTGTAAGGCCACCTAAAATACTAGTGTCCTATATTTGCTAAAATATTTCCTCTGTTTCTGCATTAACTTAGTCAAAGTAATGCTCAGCGAGTACCATTGCAAAGAACACTTTTCTTAAAAAAAATACTTTTCTAAAATTAGTTAAGGGCAAGACTCTAGTAAGCACATTTTATTAAGAGTAGCATTGACACAATTGTGCATGTTGCAAGGGCTTCTGCATCTTGTGCTCCTGGGTGGAGCTGAGGCCAGTTACTTTTGGAGGATCAAGGAGGTATGTGGCCTCCTCCAAGTATTCTCAGCTGGACAACCACAGTAAGTTTTGCAGAGTATTAAGAGTCACTGCTGACACGTATCCTGACTTGCTCTTCCCAGACTGAAGTCTCTGGGGTTTAAGTGTCTGTCTATAAATGCTAACTCTTCGAACAGAAGCAACATCAAGTTCCTTACTTTCCAAAATGCTCCAAACTAGAGTACAATTTTACAGGGTGTGAAGGTGTTCTTCCCTCACAGTGTTCACAGGAACCAAAGTCTAAAGAATTCATTTGAAGTTGCACAGTTATCTACGGCACAGACACRACTAATATGTAAGGTTAGTGTCATAACTACTGACATTTTCCTCCTGCTGTACAATCGCATATTCCATCATTTCTACTCAGATTTGTGCTGCAGCGTCTGTCTTTTTCCTTTTGTGTCTGTCTGCGTACACACTAAACCAGAAGACATTTCACAGAATCTTATTGGGACCTTTCCAAGTGAAGAAAGTGGCATCCTCACCTACTTAGTAACAGCTGAAATATTTCYCATCACAATACAAAGACCAGTCACCCACAGCTGAAAAAAATAGTGGTAGTCATGCATCACACAGGTTGTGGATAGCTCTAGGTTTTTTTTCCTCCTTTCATACCTTCTTTGAATCCTTTAATCAGTATTTAGAAAGGAAGTAGTTCTCAGATTAAATTGCAGGCTCCTGCACTTTCTCATACACTTGTATCATATGTGTGATACCAATATGCTTATCACCTAGTCTTTCTACATACCAGGGAAATGGCACGACAGGGGAGCTTACAAGCGTGACCTAAAAGAAATAACTTAACCACAGATCCTATTTACGCTTCTCAGTGCCTTTCCTTTATGTACCCTCTGTCATTCCATTAATCAGGATATACCATATTATTCTGCTGAAACCTGATCCAACCTCAGGCCTGTAGTTTTTATGAAGCAATTAGGTACTGCACAACAGAGTAACACTTTTCAGATACATAACAGGTCTGATTATACGCTTACTGGTCTGCAATTGGACTGACATATAGATGACTCATATAGAGTATTATTTCATTTCTAATCCACCTAACAAGCTAGCCTTTGTGGAGAAATATGTGAATAGTAAGAAAAATACACCACACCCTTTGTAAGAAACCATTCTGGGAAACAAATGCTTTCTCTGCTCAAGAAAACTCTTATAATATGACTAAGTTCACGCAATCCTAGTGGAAACGCAAGACTAAGGAAACAGGCTGTTCTGTACGGGAAACCTTATCAAACTGAAACCAGCAGAGCTCACCCTGTCTTAGATCCTTCCTCATTTTGATTGAGATGAGGGAGCCACTAACGCAGYGCTTTAACTCCCAGAAGCCTTGGGGCAGCTGAGGGAGTAGGAAGGGAAGTGCACCACAGAGCCTTTTGTGCCCTGTTTAATGTTCCCGTCGTCAGGAGCTGTCCCGAGGAGTCATAAGCAAAAACAAAGGACTTTCCATTTCACTTTGTTTTGCCTATTGCTCCTGTACGCACACATTTGTATGAATAACACTKTCTTGGTAGGATGAATAACAAATTTTACTCTATATTCTTATTGGAAAAGTACCAATGCCATTTTATTCAGTTTCCCATAAAAGTAGTTTCCAGCCTCCACTTCAGAGAGATYTCAGAAATACAGTCTCATACACCTATTTCACACATTTCCCTAAAGTTCCTGGGAATCATATAGCATACTGAAAAGCACTCCTACAGCACCATTCAAAGCAGGCAAACCTTTTTACAAATATTAATTCAACCCCATGATCTGGCCAGTTATGAACAACATCTAATTCAAATCCCTAGAGTCAGATTTCCCTTCCTCCCAAAGTCTGTGACTATTATTGACAGCTCATCCTCACTTCTCAAAGGAAATAAAATTTTCACTGGCAATGCCACTTAAGTCAGGGATTTTGCACTTTTCCATACAAAGAAATAGTCAATAAATCCAGCTGAGACATCTTCAAACAAGTAACATTATCTTYCTTCCTTTCAGTACAAGTACTAATAATTGTACTGGGACTTGGTCTTTTGCCTTGTCCCTGGACAGATAATATGCCTCTCTATTCAATGCTGCTGTCATCCTGTGAGTGGAAAGAAAAATCAGTTCTGGTGCACAGCAACATGTCCAGTAAAGGAGGTGACCAGCACATCACCGGAGAAGGGGACAGGGGAGACACAAATGGAGGATGTCATATGGACCCCATAGGGGGTCAGCAGCCTCAGGACCCCAGGTGTTCATGGCCTAGYTTAAGGTCTTCATAACATGGAAGTGAGATGGGAGGACTTCACATGGTAACATACAGTGTACATGCACCTGTAAATTCTTGCAACACTTACTCCACCTCTTCTTTCACTGAGCTTTCTACCACCTCAACAACACTCTTGCAGTGTATTCAGTGTGGCTGCCTGACTGCTTAGCCAATCCAGTAGTCAACATTATTATTTCTGCATATTTCTACTTTAATCATTTTCCCTTGAAAGTATTTCTGCTCAAGGGATTTCACCAACTTACCGCTTTTTTTCTAAGTAGCAGTTTCCCTTCTGATAACAATTGTTTTATATTTTATAAAAACATTTAATATTGCTATCCTCAACTTCTAAACTATCACATGCAAAGCCTTAAAAAAAAAGTATGAAATCAAAACACAATTAATCTCTGCTGCTTTTGTMCATCCCATTTGTCTGCTCCTGAGCTCATAAGCTATAGTAAGGAAGTGGGGGGTTTGTTTCCTTTTTTGTTTTTAAACAGCCAGAAAGGATAATAGAATCTCCCACCACCACAA
>NW_028186360.1:286375-292344 GCF_003343005.1 Rhea americana | reverse complement strand
AAGATATCACTAAGATAGCTTTATGAAAAGTAATAGCTGGGAACTCTGCCCTTTCCTGTTACTGCACATGCTTTTCCTTTCCTATTTGTATGTGAAGTACACCCCCCAACTAAAAAAAAAAAAAAATACCCACCCACCAAGGATGACTTCCATAATCATAGGGAAAGCATTATACTAGCTATATACAGGCAGCTCAAAAGTACTAAAAATTCCACCCCACTCCTCAAAGGCTGAGGTGCTACAATGCTCCTTTTCCCTCTAGTTTTACTCCCATTTAAGCGTTTCTTTCCAAACTGATTCACAATACCTTCCCATTCCTTTCTCTCATTTTATCCCTGTGTCAGGGTTGCAGACAGGCTCTGGAGCTTTCTATATACTACTGACACTTCAGCAAGTCAGTGAAGATTTTGCTGAAACACCTGTGTTCTCAATTAATCTCTTCACACTAAGGAAACAAGCCAGATACAAGATAAGTCTCAAGAAGGCTTTTCACTCAGGCCTGAGGAAAATACATATCCCTAAGGAAAACTTGAATATCTTTTTGAAGGACTGATATTCTTTTCATGTGATAAACTCTGACCTGGTCCTAAAGAAAGTGGAGGCAAAAAAGAGGGGAGACTGAAATTCCCAGATGTTGTGGAGCAAAGGAAAGAAATGAAAAGGACAAATGAACAGGTCTGAAACAGTTGTTTTGCATGTGTATTGTTGCCGTGGTTAGCAAATAGCTCTGTGAAAACAATTATAAAGCAGAGGAAGTTATAATTGTAATACTACACAAAAACCTAAGCCTATTAGCTCAGCCTGGAGTGAGTGATTACACTTAGGTTTGGCAGTAGYGTTTGGATATTAAGATTAAAACTTGTGGCAGGGTGGGGGTAAACGGTAGGGAAGTAAGACTTGCACCTTGCAAGAGAGGCAGAAGGAGCTAAGGTTGCCCAGGGAGCAAGATGACTGATTAAGTTCTCAGCATTACACTTGTAACTTCAAGAGAGCACAAGAGCTGAGGTAAGAGCTGTTGGCACAGCTGGTGCGGTTACCAAAAGCAGCAAGGACGAGGAGCAGCGAATAGCAGCCAGCAGAAAATAGTCAACCCAACAGYTAAATGCAGCTTTAATCAGACCTTGCTAGACAGCGAGGCTGACAGTCTGAAACAGTGATCGATCTGCAGGAAAGGGTAAGCAACAAGGTGACCTAATGGTAGCCTTCCCAGAAAGGACAGAAATTGTTATTGGCGCAGCTTGATTACTGTTATCTACTTTAGGTTTCTGCTCATCCCTTTTGAGGTGAGGGAGAGGGAAAAAAAATGCTTGTTAGTCATTCAAGTCATAAAAGAATTATTGACAATTATCTTTCAGAGCACCAGAAAGATTTTTTTTCCAAGGTTCCAGGTGGCACCTGTTTTCTCTCATAACYCCTTTAGGTTTGAATCCAGCCCTTATTGCTGCAAATAGCATCCRTACAAAAAGGTTACTCTTGTGATGACAGCAGTCACTTCTTCCTTCCAACACCCCTGTCTCCTGCCCAGAGAGGGAAGCATCAAAACCATAATTTTTTGTATTTGCCATGTAGGCTCACACAAGGCATTTCATAGAGCAGCAATATTCATTAGGAAAAGCAATGTTTCCTAGCTACACTGGCRAAGTTAGGGTTACACTTGTGTTTCCTGATACTTAGTTTGTGCTAAAAGGACTTTCTAACAACAGTGCCAGAGTTAATACAGAAATGATCTGCAAAAGGTTGGCTAAAGATAGACCCGCTTGGAGAAAGTGGGCTCCAGTTAGAAAGCCAGAGTTAATCCCCAGAGTTTCTCTGACCRTTTCTGGGGAATTCACAGCAAGTCAGTTAAGATACCTCTCTGTCATACGTGGAGCAGATTTCCCTAAGGGATCTTACCGGAACAAGAAGTCCAATCGTTGTGTCTGCAAGAGTGCAGCTAAGCTGAGGAGAGCTCAACACTGTGTTATACAACAGCAATTTAATTTCTTAGGATCCAGGCTAGGATTTCTGCCTAGCATTGCGTTGTGTCAACTAGGATATGAGTTTGCTTGAACAGCCAGATGTGCATCGCACTACGTCATGTTGTCCCCCCGTGTCTGCCTGGCAATGAAAGGGCAGCTAGCATGGTATGAGGTGAGACCTGATTGCTTTCTATCCATTACTGCCAGAGACAAACTGCACACCTTGGCTTGGCAACACATTAATTACGCAGGCCCCACGCTCCAGAGCAGAGCTTTCACCTGAGCCTGAGGCTGCCTCTGCAGGCACGATRCATGAGATGAGCGTCTTTGACTTAAGGACAGGCACAGGTCACACTTCACTGAATTGCCATAACCTTTGTGTTTCAGGTTAAGAAACACAACCTGTGCTTTCCTGCCTCACAAGTTAAATASATTTGTTCATATTCAATATACTGCAATTTCAGAGCTCCTGAACATCATAACAGATATTAGGGACAAACTAATATTTAGGAGAGCTTCACAATGATGCTGTCCCTTTTCCAGGCTGGTTTTCAGAGCTTTCTCTAATATTACTGAAGACAGGAAAAACAAGCATTGTTTACTGCATCAATACAYGTATGAAGTATTTCTCTCCCATCTTGAAAAGAGATTGAGAGACCAGTTTTCTAAATTAAAGCTTCTTGTAGGATGATTGAGATCCTTGCATTCTCTTGGAACATATTCCAGCTGCTCACCACCACTACAGAACAGCTGCTGCCACAGATACACAGAAGTGAGAAGCTYCAAGTCTCATGAAAGCAACTTGGGTTAAGGGGGGAGGAATACAAAATAAAATAAAAACAATCTCCTCAATTGCCTTCTGGGGCACAGAGAACCCACATGGATTTACAACATCACTTGCAAAGCTGAATATTTGACCCCAATGCATCTTTCATTTAATYAAGTTAACGGAAGTTTATTTAGCTTACTTAGGAAGCAGAACATCTAGATTAAGCCTGCTTCATACTTAATCAAGATTCAGTTGTATATTTTTGTGGTCTGATAAAAATGCATCTGTATATAACAAAGCTCCAGAATTATAACTTACTAATCTTAGATTGCAAAATTGAGTATAGCCAAATAGAAAAAGCAAAAGCAGTAAGTAATGTGCAACTAAATCTATCTCAGGGTAAAGAGACAGAGTTTGACTAAATATCCTGTGATTCAGACCCCTGGAAGCCCTCAGGATAGGAGCATTTGGATATAAGTATCAGCTCTGTAAACTGATAGGAGGAAAGCAGCAAACCAAAAAACCAAAAAAAAAAAAACAAAAACAAACAAACAAAAAAAAANAAAAAAAAAAAAAAAAAAAAACAAAAACAAACAAACAAAAAAAAACACACACACACAGAGAAATGAAGTAGAAGAGAGTAGGAAAGTTACACCTGGAGCACGCAGATAGAAGGATGATTTACAGGAGAGACCTCAAACCATGAGGTCTGTATCTCCTCATACTTAAATTGACACAGACCTGGAAAAAACACACCACAAAGCTATGATCACAGGAGGAATGCTGCCAAGTAGGCCTATCCAGAGTCACGCTTCTTTTAATAGCRTAGGTAACAGCAGTAATAAGCACAGGGTTTGCAGCACTGATAGAAAACCCAACTAGAAACCAATAGTTTCTACCAGAGTATACACTTTGATTGCTACGCATATATTGCAGACACCTTCCTATGCTAAGATCACATATTCAACCTTAGAGAGTAAAAACACAGTGTGAAAAAAACAACATGAGAAAATCTGTCCACCCAAATATTGATTTATATGCTTGTATTTCTCAGTTCCCAAATGCTCAGGCTAGGAGGAGAGGAAAAAGGGCAGCATATTTTTTGCTTATGGATTTCAGAACTGATTTCAGTCAACTCTTTATATAGTTATCAGAATGACACCTCAGAAGTGCTAATGTCAACTTCTAGAAAGCAGCAAAAGTGGAGATGTTGAACTAACATTATATTTACCTGCATGCCACCAAGTGTGGTTGTACCTTCCTGAAGTACTGGTATTCATATGTTCGTATATTTAGCTCATCAGATATGTACTAATTTCAGATAGAAAATCCTRTTAAGAATTTTATCCTCCTTCTGAACTGAAGTAAAATACATGAAGAAAAAGTCTTTCAGACTGATTGAAATATTTTTGTCCTATTTTCATTCTTCCTTATTTTATAGAATATTGCCACATGCCAAAAAAGTATGAAGTGAAAGTCAGCATGAAAATGAAGTAGTCGCTTTTGATAAGCTTGAAAGCTACTTCCCCCCCCCGCCTAAATACAGGGTTTCCTATCATATTTAAATGGAAAACTTACCTCAGGGGAGAGCAGAATATTTCTGAGCAGAGGGTAAAGAAAAGAAAAATGTTCAGAAATATTTTGCTCACCGAGTTCCCCAAACCAGCTGGCCCCCTGTCAGGGTCAGTGGGAACAGTTCATTACAGTGTCGTCTGGGCCCTTTGGAGCCCCCARTCTTTCACTAACAAATATCTGCAATGGAGAGGAAAAGCAAAAGAGCCATGTGTTTCTTCTTAGGCAAAACTGACTACAGARAATTAAGATCACTTCACAAAGAAAAATAAACAGGAAACAGATAGGTGAATATGAGAAAGGTGCCAATGGCGTGGAAGAGTAGTAAAGAACAGAAACCTCTAGGGAAAGAAGAGACTCAGAGAATGAGCAGACAGAGGTGCAAGTATTTGGTACCCRCAAAAAAAGAATTTGGACTGCAGGAGTTCTACAGTACTTGCAGTCCTGATCTCACAAGAGTGTACCACATGCCCTTAATTCTGCACGAACATGCACAGTTTTAAGAAGTTATTCAAATGCTTCAAGTGAATTACTTATTTAGTTGCTAGAGAACCACAGATTAAGTTTGGATTTTTTAGTGGAMCTAGGACTACTGTTACTCAAATTCCTTTCAAAAGCCACTCTAAATTTACATTCCAATTGGAAGTTAAGTGAATCTGGAAAATGCAGAAGGATCACACACTTCATTCAAAGTCCAAAACCAGACAGCTAACTTTTGATTCCAAAACTGGCAGGTAATAGTAAGAGAACCAGAGTCTTCCTGATGGTCTTCTGTGTTTCAAGGTTTCACTTACAAGTACTGTTGGCATGACATAAGATCTTTATTGCATTATTTTCTGGACATCCTTGAATTTCTCAAAATGTCCAAGTCTTAGTTTAAGGTAGAGGTTTGGAATGATTCAAAAGTGATGGCTGATTTGATCCCATGATTTCTTTTCTCTCCAAAATATCAAGTATCATTTCTACATCTAAAATTTTTAATTCATATATGGATAGATAGATATCAAAAATTTATTTCTTCATAACTATATAGTTATGAAAGGTGTTTAAAACATTTTATTGATATAAGCCAATGTGAAATTCAGAGGACTTAACTGATCCAGTTTTCCAGTTCTTCCTACTGAATTCCTATTCTAATATTTTTTTGCCTGGTGTGACTTTTTCTCCAAGATTTGTATTAAAAATAAAGCAGACCTTAGCTGCTTTGGTTACTTTGAGGAACTCTTACAACTGAACTCAGATGGGCTCCCTTATGTCCAATTATTCACAACTCCCCACATCTATTTGAACCAATGTATAGCTTTAACAGAAAGGCAATATTACTAATGAGCCTCAACTGAATTATTCCCGCAGTACCTGAACTACTGTGACAAGAACAAAATTACTTTTACAAATTATATCACCTGACAAGAACACCAAGAATTTTATTACCAAAACTTTGAGTACTCGAATTCATCAAGAGATGAAAATGCAAATGAAAGCCATTTTTAATACCAAAAAAAATGACCTATAGCATCTGGAAGAGGTTACCACAGAATTATAAAATCAGTAAGGTTGGAAGGGACCTCTGGAGATCAACTAGTCCAACCTCCCTGCTCAGCAGGGTCACCTGGAGCATGGTAGACAGGGTTGCAGCCAGGCAGGCCTTGAAGATCTCCAGAGAAGGAGAC
>NW_028186360.1:261162-285605 GCF_003343005.1 Rhea americana | reverse complement strand
TCAGCAAACTTGCTGAGGAGGCACTCTGTCCCCTCATCCAGGTCTTTGATGAAGAAGTTGAACAGGATGGGGCCCAGTACTGAGCCCTGGGGAAGCCACTAGCCATGGGCCTCCAACTAGACTCCACGCCACTGATGACGACCCTCCGAGCTCTGCCCTTCAGCCAGTTCTCAATCCACCTCACTGTCCACTCCTCTAACCCACACTTCCTGAGCTTCCCTAGGAGGATGTTAGGGGAGAYAGTGTCAAAAGCCTTGCTGAAGTYAAGGTACACAACGTCCAGTGCTCTSCCCTCATCTACCCAGCCAGTCCTTCCATCAGAGAAGGCTCTCAGACTGGTCAAGCAGGATTTCCCCTTAGTGAATCCATGCTGGCTACTCCTGATCACCTTCTTTTTCTTCACATGCTTAGAGATGACATCCAGAATGAGCTCTTCCAYCMCYTTTCCAGGGATGGAGGTGAGGCTGACTGGCCTGCACTTGCCTGGGTCCTCCTCCTTGCCCTTCTTGAACGCTGGAGTGACACTGGCTTTCTTCCAGTCCTCAGGCACCTCTCCAGTTCTCCAGCACCTTTCCAAGATGATGGAGAACAGCCTGGCAACAACATCCGCCAGCTCCCTCAGTACCTGTGGGTGCATCCCATCCAGGCCCATGGATCTGTGGATGTCTAGCCTGCCCAGAAGGTCTCTAATCCYATCCTCCTCAACCAAAGGAAAGTCTTCCCTTCTCCAGACTTTCTCCCTTATGTCCAGATTCTGGGATTCGTGGGGGCTGCCCTTAGCAGTGAAGACTGAAGCAAAGGCATTCAGTAATTCTGCCTTCTCTGTACCCCTTGTCACCAGGGCCCTCACCCCATTCAGGAGCAGGCCCACATTTTCCCTAGTCCTCCTCTTGCTGCTGATGTATTTGAAGAAGCCCWTCCTGTTGTCCTTGACATCCCTTGCCAGATTTAGTTCCAGCAGGGCCTTAGCCTTCCTCACAGCATCTCTACATACTCTGGCTGCAACTTAGTTTCTCCAGCCAGACCTACCAAGGGTACCCCGTCAGCATTGCAGGGCACCAAGGAAACGTGTCTGAATCTTGACTAAGCATGAAACAGACTCACACCTGCCAGTCCCTCTTGCTGCACGCCACTGAACACCTCAGTGACATGTTTCCCACACRGGGGCTGCAGCATAACCTCTCTATGGAGTCTCTTGAAGAGCACCAGGAAGCAGCAGAGTGGCAGCATTGGCCACAGGTCAGCCCATAAAGAGAAACAAGGGCCTGAGAACAGGCACACATATTTTAATCCTCTTTTCTTTCAGCATAGGATACACCACCATTTACACATCAGAACAGCATGGCAAATAGCATAGTGGCAGGTACAAAGGTGTTGTTTGGAGCAATGTGCAGAAGGCACATCTAAAAGGTAGGTTTTTCAGTGGCACATGCCAGAACTGAACAACAGGGAAATGTTTGTTTAACTTACTTCTGGCCTGGAGTAAAGCCAACTGGGAAGTGCCACTCAGATAAATGAGACCTTGACTACATCTGCCCAGATCAGATTAGACCAATCCAGCAGCAGCTAGTGAACAAGGCAGCAACAAGTGGACTTTGCTGTGTAGCTGCCACTAACTTCAGTTTCGTGACACTTCTGGACTGGAAGACAGAAACTTCCAGTGACAACTGCTAATTGGCCTTAGATGTGCAGGAAGTGAAAGACATTGACCTTGGGCTACACGGTTAGTGCGATCAGTGACAGCTTGTGCTGACAGTCAAATATAGAAAATGTCAAATAATGAAGAAAATGAGGAGGGCAGGGGAAAGGAGAAAACACATGTCCAATAATGCACAAAGGCTGAGTCCAAGGAAGATTGGCTATGCCCAGGGGCCAACCTGCCAACTAGGGCTTGGCCATGCTACGTGCTGAGAGCAAGGGTCCTGTTCCCAGGGTCCGTGGTGATTGTTTGAACTGGACTAGAAGGGCCAAGGCCTTGATTTCCATCCTATGAGACTTGCTCGTAGAAATCACTGTCCACCTGCAATACCCAACCCACTTCACAGATGATTCTGAATTATGTCTCACTATTGTGAGACAAAATTGTGAGTCTCAGCTATTCTGTTGTCATCTCTACTCCACCTGAATTCCCCTATGRCAGCCTGTCTAGAAAGGGAAGTATAATTTTTAAAGTCCTGAGAAATACAAGCTTAATGGCTAACTCCAAGCAGCAGTCATTGGCATCTCTTCACAAAGGAAAGATCTTAGCAAGCTTGTTAGGTAACAGAGTTTGATAACTCTGAAAGAGCTAGACAAAAAGTGTCTTTTTCTGGGAGAAGTTTCAAAAARTCTTTTCATCAGCTTTTATTTTTCTTTCAAAATAACTCTGATAGTAAATAAAAGACACTGGAGCAAAAGAGAAGGAAGTTAAATTACTCTTCTAGAGGAGAGATGGGGAAGGGAAAGAAATGAAACTTGGAAGTTTGTCTGCCTGCTAGCTAATGTTTCCCAACCATTGCCACCCAGGGGCACAACGGTGGGCACACCATCTGGGAGGTCAAGGTCAGAGACCCACATGTGTTAGGACCCTGCAATTTCCACCCAGACCTTACCAATACTTGGGCRAGTTCTTCTTAGTGAGCTGCAGAGCCTCAGTATTAGCTCCCAGTAGAGAAGCTACAGCAAATTTGGGGACCAAAGATCAGTTAATAAAAGCCTGCCCGTTGCTTATGCCAATTTTAGAGCTTTTTGCTCATATCAGTGCGTTGCAGTGTTTTATTGTACAAAGATCATAACAAACCCCCAGCCCATAAACAAGAACTATTGGAGGAAAAAGAGGCCTTATTTCCTTGATTTCATGGGAAACCCCACAGCTTCCGGTTTCCAAAACACAAGCGAGCTACACTGCCATTGTTGCATGTTAGTATTCTTGCTGGAGTATAAAACCCCTAGGGAGTGAATTCCCCTATTCACCTAGGGGAACCTAGAAAACAGCAATGGAAGTTACAGCCTCTTTTTCTGACTTCTTTTAGAAGTCTGCCTGCACTTGATAACCATTGAAGAGATTTTTCTTCCCTCCAAGCATCTTTTCCTTTGATATTGCAGCGAAGGTAAAGTCTTCAAGTGCCAGGTACCATCACCTATGGAAACAGCTATACCATAACCAGCTACAGTCCTTTACCCACCTCAGAAGATATTTCAGTRTTTCCAGCCTTGCAGCTTTGGGCTTCCTAGCTCTGCATCCTGAGAAACCAGAGGCAGACTGCTAGTCCACATGCCTGATACTGAAACGACAAACACTGCAGCGRATTTGTTTCCTGTAGTAATTGGTCCACACAGGATGATAATGTTGAAATTGTGTTATCAGTTACAGGAGCAGCTTTTCTAGTTTCMAGTGTTTGTTTATCTTTTTGTAGGCTCTGCTTTAAGTTTCACTGGTGACCCAGATGGTCATCCCTTAGCAGTGAAATCGGCATGCATATTGAAGGGATATGTGCAGTGATCTGTGTTAGAAATTAAGCTACAATTTGTGCAGTTGCAGACCATAAGAGTTTAGAAGTGATTTGACTTTACATTTAGATGAGATTGAGTTTTGAGAATAGAGTTTAATTATTAGGAAGCTGGACAAGTCATAACTTAATTCAGAGTCTTTGTAAGGGTAAAGAAGCAGTAACCAAATAGTTGCAATAATCCAAACAGCAATCGACAGCTTTAACTGACAGTAGCAGTACACTAATTAACATTGATCATTCTTTCCAAAAGTCTTCAATGTTAAAAAGTTAACTGTGTCATCCTTAGAGTTTACTGCTAAATGCATAATTGATTAATTCAAATGATTTTAGAAAACTGTTGTTCAGCCTGGGAGCTGTTGTTTTCCAGGCTGGATCACTGACACTGCAATTAGTCAGGCGGCTTCTATAAAAAAAACACAATAACATCGCTATTTCCAATAAGCTTGTACACCAAGATGAACTTTGTACTTATAGAAATAGTTGTATTCAAGCCAGCAAAGCAGTAGCAACAGAATTAACATAAGACAAAGCCCTTTGACATTAGCTACTTTATTGAAATGGGTGGTGGGTTTCCTCTCTGCCACCCTTTAATTCTGAGCAGTTACAGAACTAACCCCGTGTGAGACCAGTGAATACCACTGAGCTTCCTTCTTCAGTCCTGTTTCAACGGGAAATAAGGACGGGAGTTTTCTGAAATTTTTCTATTTATAAGGCTGAGTGACATCATACCAATTCTAACTGGTTTTTAGTTCTTTAGTTAGTCCTTCCCAAAAAGGCCTTCTGCCCCTAAATCCACCACCTTCAGAGAATGCTAATATGTTTTCTACCAGCTTTATCACATCTAGTCAAATTCTTACCATCCTTAAAACTGACAAATTGAACTGTTTCACATTGTCCATTCCTAACTCATTTCAATCAAAACCTGTACCAGACATTATCTCATCTTGAAATCACAAATGGATTTACCCATCTCCAATTTCTGAGTTGTTCTTCTAATGAGATACTGAGATAGCTAAAAAAAAAGCTACTGTTATCTGAAAATCCCCAACACTTCAAGATATCTGTGAATGAAATACAGTTTAAGCCCTTCTTTTAGGGGCTTCCCCAATGTTTAGCCATTCCATAAGCTTGATGTACTCAGGACACCCTTCAAGCACATGTAGGAACTTTGCTTAGTTCACTCACCTAGACCATGAGACACCTCCCGCACAGAAGAGGGCTTTCACAGTTAGAGTCATACTTATGATACAAGTCTACTCAGATGTAACGCTTATAATCATAGAATTAGTAAGGTTGGAAGGGACCTCTGGAGATCAACTAGTCCAACCTCCCTGCTCAGCAGGGTCACTTAGAGCATGGTAGACAGGGTTGCAGCCAGGCAGGCCTTGAAGATCTCCAGAGAAGGAGACTCCACCACCTCTCTGGGCAACCTGATCCAGGGCTCTGTCACTCTCACAGGGAAGAAATTCCCCCTCACGGTCAGGTGGAACTTCCTGTGCTTCAGTTTCTGCCCATTGCCTCTTGTCCTGTCACACGGGACAACTGAAAAGAGTTTGTCCCCATCCCCTTGACACCCTCCCTTCAGATACTCACACACATTGATAAGATCCCCCCTCAGCCTTCTCTTCCCCAGGCTGAASAGGCCCAGCTCTCGCAGCCGTTCCTCGTGGGGCAGGTGCTCCAGCCCTCTGATCATCCTCGTAGCCCTATGCTGGACTCTCTCCAGCAGCTCCATGTCTCTCTTGTACTGGGGAGCCCAGAACTGGACACAGGACTCGAGATGAGGCCTCACCAGGGCTGAGGAGAGGGGCAGGGTCACCTCCCCCCACCTGCTGGCAACAGTCCCGCTAATGCCCCCCAGGATACCTCTGGCCTTCTTGGCCACAAGGGCACATTGCTGGATCATGGTCAACCTGTCATCCACCAGCACTCCCAGGTCCTTCTCTGCAGAGCTGTTCTCCAGAAGGTCAGCCCCCAGCYTGTACTGGTGCCTAGGGTTATTTCTCCCTAGGTTTTAGGACCCTGCACTTGCCCTTGTTGAACCTCAGGAGGTTCCTCTCCGCCCAACTCTCCAGCCTGTCCAGGTCTCCCTGAATGGCAGCACAGCCCTCAGGTGTGTCAGCCACTCCTCCCAGCTTGGKATCMTCAGCAAACTTGCTGAGGAGGCACTCTGACCCCTCATCCAGGTCACTGATGAAGAAGTTGAACAGGATGGGGCCCAGTACTGAGCCCTGGGGAAGCCACTAGCCATGGGCCTCCAACTAGACTCCACGCCACTGATGATGACCCTCTGAGCTCTACCCTTCAGCCAGTTCTCAATCCACCTCACTGTCCACTCGTCTAACCCACACTTCCTGAGCTTGCCTACGAGGATGTTAGGGGAGACAGTGTCAAAAGCCTTGCTGAAGTCAAGGTACACAACGTCCAGTGCTCTGCCCTCATCTACCCAGCCAGTCMTTCCATCAGAGAAGGCTATCAGATTGGTCAAGCAGGATTTCCCCTTAGTGAATCCATGCTGGCTACTCCTGATCCTCATCTCCTCCATATGTCTGGAGATGACAGCCAGAATGGCTGTTCCATCCCCTTTCCAGGGATGGAGGTGAGGCTGACTGGCCTGTGGTTGCCTGGGTCCTCCTCCTTGCCCTTCTTGAAGACTGGAGTGACACTGGCTTTCTTCCAGTCCTCAGGCACCTCTCCAGTTCTCCAGCACCTTTCCAAGATGATGGAGTGTGKCCTGGCAACAACATCYGYCAGCTCCCTCAGTACCCGTSGGTGCATCCCATCCAGGCCCATGAATTTGTGGATGTCTAGCCTGCCCAGAAGGTCTCTAATCCTATCCTCCTCAACCAAAGGGAAGTCTTCCCTTCTCCAGACTTTCTCCCTCACGTCCAGGTTCTGGGATTCSTGGGRGCTGCCCTTAGCAGTGAAGACGGAAGCAAAGAAGGCATTCAGTAATTTTGCCTTCTCTGTATCCCTTGTCACCAGGGCCCCCACCCCATTCAGGAGCAGGCCCACATTTTCCCTAGTCCTCCTCTTGCTGCTGATGTATTTATCTTCAGTTTCAGTTACAGTAGTAAAGATAAAACTTATGACAGCTACTTTTTCTCTGACACTATATCACCGTTTTCTCCATTAGAGAGAATGCTATATTAACTGTTTTTTTTTTCTCCTCCCTCCTCCAAAAAGGACTATTATTTGGCTGCAGTGCAAAAGGCCAGATAGCACCTATCTGGTCTCAGCTCCAGAAAAGGGAGCTTTTTGTTAAATCATATGTTAACAGTGCAAGCTGTTTTGCAACAAGCCCATAAAATASAACAAGCTCTCCATCACACACAAACATTCAGAATGCCTTCCACAAAGCATCTGATCAATAATTTTGTTACCAGTTCTGGAGAGACAAATGGAAAGCAGCTGCTGTGCTCATTCCACTTCCATGGAAGGAGCAAAGCTCTGACACTCTCAGCATACCTTCACTGCAAGGTTAAGGCAGGTTTAGCTCAGTTGGTTAGAGCATGGTGCTGCTAATGCTGAGATTGCAGGTTTAGTCCCCGTATGGGCCATGCTGAGGGTTGGACTAGATCATTCCAACCTTATGATTCTGTGAAGGGAAGTAACAAGTCAAAGACATGGAGGTAGCTCCGCTAACACCTGTATACAAAGACACTGAAGTATAAGCTCTACAGTAGCTCCAGTATTTTTTTAAAAAGCTATTTTTCATTAAAGTAATACTAATTTCAAAGAAGCAATTCAAAGGTGATTACCTGAATTAGCTCTTCAACATCTCCTGACGAGGAGCAACAGGAAAGCTTTCTCAGCCTGCAAGATTTTAAGAGTTTTTTCTTGTCATTCTTTTCCAGCTCTAAGAAGGCTTGAAAAACAAAACAAAACAAAAAAACTCTTAAAAGCTTTAATAAATGAACCATAACAGAAGTTATAACCCCCCATCTTTAGAACATAACTGTATCACAACAATTTCAGTCTACTAGAACAGACAATAACAAGACATTTCTTGTTTAAGACTGCCTATCCAAGCTCTAAGCAAGGCAAATACATAACTGTAGAAAAAGCAAATAAAGGCTGTGGGGGGCGGAATATAGAGGAAAACTTAAAACACTGCATATGCATCAAAATCAAAGAAAGCATATACAGTAGGAGCAGTAAGTTAATACAGCTTACATGAGGTTTCTCTAGCTTTAAGGCAATCAGAAAAAAWCAAGACATCCACAGATTGCTGATCAAATTAGAAATTTCTCTTTTATATTCACTTTTATTTCCCTACAGGTGGAAAGAGCTTGCCAGCTGATATCAGCTAGACCATAAATAATGACTCACCTGCAGTGTCTGACCTTTATAAGTTCTTTCTCTCTTAATCAAATGAATTTTAGGGCTGATTTTGAATGATAAATGCTTAAACTTGTAATTTAGTCTTCTTACTCCCTATTGTCTTATGAGATCCCTAGTGTCCTAGATCAGAACAGCAACAAATACATATGAGATGAATCTCTTAATGTGAGAACTAATTTTCTCAACAACTACTACAGCTGGGCAGTAGCTCCTAACTTCAGAGATGCAGAGTAGGAAGCCTGATAAAACAGGTGTCAGGATGAAGCAGTAGAGGGCTGATTACTGCAACTATGAACAAGTAATGTTGGTACTGCCAATACACACTTACAACAAGAGCTTCAACGTGTGTCAGTGCTGCAGCCCACTACGGTGTTTGTGAGAGCTGCCATTAATAYTGGTGTAGCCAGGACTTCACTCCTGCCACCTTAGGGAGTAGACACTTTGCCAAGTAGATATGTCAAAAAAAATGTTGGAAAAAAGAGGCTACAATTAAGGCAAAGGTTTGGCGCACTAAACTGGTGTTTAGTTACTAAAAGCAAAGCTATGTCACTGCATATCAGCCGAGGCTATAGCATGTAACAGCTCCAAATGCCAGAGCTGTCATTCTGCACTATGCAAATATCTCTTCCAGTCGGAAATGCTGACACTTCCACTTTCACTGTCATTTTAACAGATTTTAACAGATGCTCCAGAGAAACAGACGGAGGGGGATGTTTAATGTTTTTAAAAGCTCTCTGCTAAAATTTGTCGGGGCGGAGGGGCTGTGCGGGATCAGTTAGGTTTAAGTGTATTGGATGTAAACATAGGAGGGAAAGAAAATAATGGACTGTATCACCTGAAAATCTGATCGAAGATCTTGTACCACAGAGAAATTGTGGAGCACAGTAATATTGTGAAGCACAGTAACCTCCCCATCCACTCAAAAGATAGCACAAATGGAAAATTTGCATAACACAGGGCAGTAAAGAGGCAAACAGGGAGGAGAATTGTATGGAATACTGATGTTACAAAACACAGTCTGCATTATATCACCAATGAATGGCTGTACGCGTAAATAGATGGGAAAAGCTTGACTACAGCAAAGAAAGGGTACAATGACCATATTCGGTTGTTGCCTATTGCTATGCAGATTTAACTAAACTTTGGTGAGGAAGCAAAACAGCAAAAGGTGCAAAAGAAAACAAGAGAAATGCTTTAAGAGAAATGTTGCATAAGCTGTGCTATGCACAACTCATTTTGCTTTTAGGAGTTTTGGCATATTTTCGAGGATGACTTACGTGAGTCTCACAAGAAACTCAGTTGAGACCATGGGAGCAGAACACATGCTTCCAGTCTCAGGATGGCATGCAGCATGTGTCCTGGAAAAAAAGATGGCTAGAGAAGCACACAGATTTATTCATATTTCAGTCTTTTGTTTCTGAAATTACTAAATGTCAGAGGCAATCTAGGAGCCCGGTGAATCAGACACCAGCACAGGGTAAAATCTCTTCTGGTCTGAAGYGTTACACAAAGATTGCAAAGGATAATAGAGATTTGTCTCTATTCATCCACCTCATCAGTCCGCCCCAGCGATTACAGCATCACCCACTGCACACTGGTACAAGAAACAAGGAGAAATTATAACTCCCTGTGAAAGCCCTAATGAACCCGGGACGTGCAATGACCTGGCGCACACAGCCACACGAGTAGCAGGCAGCAGTTTGACACCAGCCCCAAAGTTGGGCCCTTTCAGTAAGCCACTCACAGCTTGACTTCATGGGATACTGATGGTCTGCTTAGTCTAAGTAGCAGGAAAGGGACTGAGACAGCTATTTTCCCTCTTTTTTTCTATTTTGAAGCCAGTTTTCTATACATACAACTGTGATTCGATGTTACCATGTAAACTTAGTCATCTGGACAAACTGAATCCTTCATTTCCCAGACAGTCTACAAAATCAAAACAGACGAAAGGGGAGAGCTACAACATCTGCGTGGTCCTAGATGCTGGAGATCCTTGAGACCCTTGAGACCCAGTCACTGGCAAATTACTCTTTATAACAGCTCCTCCTGGCATTTGTGAAAGAAAAAAGAAGCCCACTTGCTTCACACATATGAAATCAAGAGGCAGATCACACACCCCAGTTATTCATTTGTTATAGCACAACACTAATACAACAACTTAATTTAACTTATTTGCTCAGTGTATTGTCTCAGTGTAGTCACCTACTCAGCACATGCAGCTCTATACCCACTGTACAATCTGGCTACCACAGGCAAAGATATATTTGGATCCAAATATACCAATGGGAGTGGGAGCAGTTCCCTGAGATTTGCCCTTCTTGARCAGCTAAGAGCACTGGGTAGACCTCTGGGAATCCCACCAAAAAGTCCAGGCAGGACATGCTTTAGGAGAAGAGTTACAGCAAGTTTCTATGTATGAGATAAAGTATAAAAATCCTACTAAGCATCCAAGCTCACTGAAGTCCCCAGGAGTCAGTGAACTGGGCTCCAATGGGGCTGGAGTAAAAGGGCTACTTACACGAGAGCAACAGTTCTCGCTCTGTTGGTACAGCACCTTCATGAAATTTCTTGTAAGACTTGGCTCTGGGCTTCCGTCTTTCTAAAGAAGGAGCTTATAAACACTTTGGCAGGGCTGGTATTCTTTCTGGATGTAGCAGGAACGCACTTAGGGGGCATGTCACTTTTGCCTGTTATGAGTCCATGAGTTAAAGCATTTACGAATCTGCTTGCAATAACATTGCTGACTTGGTTTGCATTCAAATTCATTAGACAGGTGACAATATTATTCACTTCATAAATATGTCAGGTCTGATGCCAAAGTGCTATTCTTTTGCAATAAGAATAATTAACATAATATTGATAACTTTTTCTGTAAAGGTACTCAGCCCTTGCTGAAGCAAACTCTGACTTCTTAACTGATACATCACGTTACACCCTCAGTGTGCTTCCAAGCCTGGTTCTCAAAGTGGAATCTTTATAAAGTTCAACAGACATGAGGCAAAATGTTATTCTTTTGCTTTGGGATTTGCTAGGCTTCGTGTCTGTGAGTTTTCATTTTCATTACGTTGTATGAGTCACTGAAAGGTGTGGTTTTGTAGGCAGAATTGCCTGTATTTCAAATTACATACAGTCAGAAATGTGAATACACAATTCCAATTTAAACTGAAGATTCCAGTGCTGAATTGAGTTTGGTCTGTCTCGCGTTAAGGCTGCAATTTCTTACACCCTTACTTGATGAAAACTTTTTTCAAAATGCTTTATAGTTTTGCTTGCCATCAAGGCAAATAAATTTAAACAAGACTGTAAGTTAACAACCAATCACTAACTAGGACAAGCACAGAAAGCTACCAGATCTGAAACCTGCTGCAGACAGCTAAGCACGCGAGGACACAGCCCCAGTCTGAACGAGGCACAGCACTGTGGGCTGGAGCAGGTCTTCAGCTGCTATAAATCACTGCCATCACCGGGGGTGATGTACATCGACTAAGAGTCTAGCCGGAACCATCTGCTTTTGGGTTATGACACACTATTAGCACATTATAAGTATGTAACATCAATAACTTCCACTGGTCTCCAGAAAATACTGTTCAGAATGTGTTCAGGTAAAGCACAGCCCTCATTTGTCACCCACAGCTTCAATGCTCAGAACTAATCACAATAAAGAAATACCCAGTTTATGGGCAGAAAACCGAGAATTTACAAACAAGATGYGTATTGTAGGTTTTATTAGCAGCTGTTGAGGAGTTGGAAATAAAACTCAGATATTTCCTGAGACAAGATCATCTTCATCCTGCTGTTGAGTTGCTTAATTGCTCATTTGGATTGTATTTCAAATTCTTTCATCAGGCAACAATATTATTCACTTCATAAATGTATCAAATCTGATACCAAACTGCTCTTTTTATTGCAATACAGATAACTAATATGATATTGATAACTYTAAAAAGCAATTTGAGATGCTAAGAGAAAGACTGAAATAAGCTGCCAAAAAGATTGCTACTGTTAACAGCATTACTTTTAACRTGGAGCTTTTCTTTCATTTTCCTTCTCTGGTTCTTTGTCTTCCTTAATTGTTTTTAATTGTCTCTGTCTCCTTAGGACTGTAATATCTTCTAGATATGAGTATTTCTTACACTTTGCAAGTTCATTGTTTAGCACATTGTGGCTCCAGTCCGTACCTCTGCATTGCATATGTTATACCTAATAGATCATGCCAAAAGTAATACCTATTCTCCAGGCAGTTTCTGCTAAAAATGTGTGTGTGGATAATTTCTCAGCTAATATAAAATACAGGCTGGTCTCCATCAAGGCTAAAGAAACATGAGACGGTTACATGAATCTATAACTCTAGAGTTTTGTATCGTGATGATCTGCCTTTGCCTTAGGCTCCATTCTCAGCTGAGCTGCTCTTAAGCACAGCTAGACTGAGAGGTAACTTCTGCAAGTGGCAAGGCAGATCACAGCACGGCTCTCATCCCAGCATTGCCTATGCCAGCACCTGGGAGGGTGAGGGTKGGTCTGATGAGATTTGGGCACTGGCTGCTCCATCACCGTGGTTGTTACCTCCTGACCACCTTCCTCCCCYGTGGCAGTGGGACCTCAAGTGCATCTCTGCAGGAGGTTTGTCCAATTCTCCAGTGTAGCTCTGACCCTTCCCCTTCCTGCAGCAAGAGCTGCTGGGCCAGAGCCACTCTGGAGTCTGACAACCTCAAGYTGGAAAATTCTGGGTTTTTTGCACTGCAGGTTAACTTTGAGCAGCCTTTTAACTCATTAGCTTTCCTCCACTATTGCTGTTATATCTCAGCACCTTTTGGTGCAACAACTTCTTACACTGCCAGATGTGTGCTGTGACAACAGATTGGCAGGTGTCGCAGCCTTTGAAGGTCCCGCTGTCCCGTGAGGAGGACTCGTTCTCAGTGAAGAGAGCATGATTGCATAAGGAAGCTGACTGACTGCAGATTGTCCCTGTGAGTATCTCCCACAAGCATCAAAATGGAAATAGTGCTTCTCTTTTATATTTTTGATGAGTTTTAGCTTTGGGCAGTTTAAGTATATGAACCAACCCAGATGTCAAACACTCTCAAAGGAAAATAACCTCAGTGTTACCTTTGGATCCAAATTTTCTGAGTGGAAAACATTTTAATGGAGCAAGATCTAAAAAGGGAGTTAAATTTGGACTGCAAATACAAAATATGCAATACAGATGAAAATGTTCTAATTCTGAGCTGTATTTTAAAAGCATATGTGCCCCGTTAATGATTTGACTGTGTTGTTCTAATAAGACCGATTTTGGTTTTATATTCAATTGCAGAGCATGTTTCAGTCATTATAACACTTCCTAAATGAATCCAGTCATTTCTTCTTGTAGAAAATTATGGAAATTTTGAAATTTATTAGCTTTTGCCTTGAGCAATGGACATAGATGCGACCCAGGAGGTATTAAAAGAGAAGCTCTCCTGCCAGAGCCAAAGAATTAATTTCTAAGAAAACAAAGGGAAAATAAAAGTAGTCAGGCTGAGACTAGAAATATTCTGAAAAACAGAACATAGTTATTTTAGAAGTAGGTTAAGAATAGTATGACCACACAATATCCATAATAGTTTCATCTGGTATAGCTAGAAAATCAATAACAATTTCTTTAATGATATCATTTCTTTTTCTTTTTTAAATAACCCTTTCTTCCTATAGAGTTGAAGACCTCTTTTTTCAGATCTCTAGAAACAAATTCTGAAAAGAAATAGAAAATAAAATTATGCAACCAGATTTCAGTAAAAATTGGCTTTAAATAAATCTATTCAGGCACCTAAACCCACCTGTGACAACTAAGGAGCAGGATCACAGATTGCTGAGGCTAGAAGGGAGCCCTGAGGCTCTTGTGAACCCTCTGCTCAAAGCAGGCTCAGGAAGACCAAGTTTCCCAGGGCCGAGTACATAATCACTTTACTAGATCACCTGACACTTTAGATGTAGTTATTCGAAAGTGTTAGCTGACAACACGTCAGCATCTACAGCTAAAAATCAAGCACCTTTTGAATGAGTTAAATGCTGAACTTAAAACATGGATGCTGAAAACAGGGATTTATTTTAGTTTCAGTAGTTCACTACAATTCTTAAGCAAAATACATTTAACAWATGTTCAAGAACTCCTAATTACAAAGCAGAAGGTAATTGGTCAAGATTCGTTCCATTTTAAAATTAGGTTACCATATTAAAATCAGTTTCTAATGTGACTACACTTTTGTTGGTCTCATGAGGCAAGTTTCAAGTTACAGGCAGGGGAGAATTTGTACTTACTTTTGCAGTTAGGGTCCTATACTCACACACACTGATTTGCTGACGATTGAGCTATCAAGCAGTTCTCACCACAGAAGCCAAAGGCTAAATTAGTCCATAAGGTATTCTTTTTCTTCAGTGGGATCACATGCATATTATTTTTCTGTGCCAAAAGACAGAGATTGTGTTGTATTCTCTACCATGTTTATCTGGACTATGGTAATAGCRGGAGAAAATCAATTCTCTACTTGTAAACAGAGCTGCTATGAGCACTTTCCATGCTAGCTTGAAAATGCAAGCATTAATTACAGGATTTGTTCAATACAAATATGTGTTCCCCATGGAGGAGCAGGAAGATAAATTTTTCAATTTTAAAGACTGCAGATTTGGAACATTAAGCAACAACTTCAACATCTGGCTAAATCCTTGAATGGGAGAGGAAAGGTAATTTACACAGGAAATTAGAACGGAATTTAATCATGTACRTAGTCGTCTTTGCTGGTCATCTCCTATAAAATCAACTCAACACAAAGTGAAAGCCCTCCTGCCTTTAGTTAGTATTTTTTTCCCCTAGTTTCCCCCAAAAATTTCACTTTCCGTTTTGCTGGGATCTGTTTTGCTTTTAAAGAAAAAGCAATACCCGCAGAACACTTATTGCATTGCATTGCTTTGCTTCCAGAAGTAAAAATGAGAGTTATAATTCACCAGCACACATTACAGGAGGAGCATATTCATTTCATTCTTTCAAATCACATGATGCCAGAGCAAGAGCGATTTGACTCAGTCTATGATTTAAGTTCAGAAGACTTTGATCTCATTCATATGTTTGCTGAAACCAGACAACAGCATRGCAAATGCTTATCTTTGTAGTATTTGTTCAGGAGAACAATGCTCTTGGAGGTAATATTTTATCTATCAAACTTGGTTATACTGCAAGGAGCAATAAAAAAGGAAAGTGGTTGTTTGAATCTGATGAGGGAGATAATATATTGAAATAATAGTTCTTTGTTTCCCTGCTTCCCTGCTAACTGCCTTAGCTTGTAAACTTCTCCCTTGTGTTAAGAGAGCACAGCCAGCGCTGGTAGCCCAATGCCAACTGCAAGTTTGGGCTGTTGAGGAGACCAAAGTTATCAGATATCTGAGAACTAGGTGTTTAAAGTAGGGATTTTATGAAATGGGACGTTGTTTTGCTTAGCTAAAGAAGAACTATGATTAAGACGCTGAAGAAAACAGAAATGGTTCAGTTTTACAGGAGCTTTAATTCCTTTAGAAATAGTCTTCATACTGAGATAAGGGCACCATTACTTTTTTAACYTTGTGCTGAAAGAAAACAAGTGAGCTTGCTATTAGTCTCTATACTTACTGATTTTTTCCTTTTGACATGTTTCCTTGCAGTCATAGACCTACCCTTCCCATTTGAATTAAATTTATTGGAAATTTTATTGTGGCAATGCCCTACTGCACCATTACATATGAGAATTTTTCAGTGCTTTTGTTCTAAACCTCCTGGGATTTATAGGTCAGCTATAAATGTTTGTTGTGCAGTTCTCACACTCTCTAAAGTGACTGAATAACTACAGGATACTGCCTGTGCATATGCTGCAGTTAAGTGAATTCAGAAAGTCTGGAAGGCTCACAAAAGACAAAAATATGAGCATGTTTAATTTTTTGGAACAAAAATAAACAACCCAAGTAGATTCATGTTCAAATGAATCAGAAATCCTCTCTTGCCTTCTACATATCTAGAACCATATGTTAACCATGTAATAAAGATTGCCTTTTGCAACAAGCAAGCTCTCCGGTCACTGAAGAGCACATTTGTCCATTAGGTTAGGGGAATCTAAAGCAGTGATGTGGTCAGTCTGGAGTCCAAACTGCTGAGTCAAGCTGTTGCTTCATTTGCATTGTCATGTTCTAGAAATTGTAGGATTTTCCCTTTCTTCTTTAATACCTTCTTCCATTGTGAGGAGGACGTTGCTTTTACCTTGCCACGTGGTCTCATATCCCACAATGGGATGGTGCATCACGTTCTTTATTGCCTCTACGGTCTAACAGGTTTGATCTGGATTTCTCTTGAGGTTCTTAACTCAGGCTCTTTCCACTGCTTTTCTAATCTGGTCATGTTCCTTGTATGTCTATTTACTATAATAAAGTCATCTCTTATAACTACACACCTGCAATGCCAGCAAACACTCCCCATTTCCCTATTGGCTGCAGAATCGTTTCCTTAGTAAACTTTATTCTAAAGCAGAGAGAGAGGAATTTATGATAAAGATGCATGGGTCTGCAGCCTTTTCATCTATTCTGACCTTATATCTATCCTTTTCCTATTCTCAAGGAACCACAGAGGTAATCATTTCCAAAAGCTGGCCAGTAGAGTAGACATCAGTATCATAAAACAGTGAGGCATCTCGAGCAAAATGCCATTATTCTGGAACACTTGAATATTATTCAGTCAAAAAAGAAATCTTTTCAAATGACTGGTACAATTAGATAATTTCTGTTCCTTCAATGGCTTAAAGTTACAAGTGCTTTGGAGCTTTCTCCAAGCCTCAGCCTGCAAAATGCTGAGGGTGTTTTAATAGATGCTTAATAATAGAATGTTCTTCTAAAGTCAGATGAAAGTGAGATACCTCAGCACTTTACACAACTCTTTCTTAAGAGAGATCCTATTCTAAACATGATCCTGAAACTGACACTGTAATTTTTGTGTTCAGCTTTTGACAAGTAAAATGAAAATATGAAATTAAGCTAGTGTATGAGTAAAGATTGTACATTTTCAGGAAACACAGCATGAGACTGTAAATAAAAATGCCATGTTTCTTCTCCCCACGTGGTTGTTAAGAACTACGAGTCTACTCAGGCTCTTCAGTTCTACCTAAAATGAGCAGAATGTAAAACTATATATCACGCTTATTTGTGTCTTGGACATGTATCACATACTCAGCAGCCACTGAAAAGCTTTCCAGACCGTAATACTTAAAAATATGTGTTGTTCTTTGCAAACACTATGACTGAACTACAGTTGATCTACACTGCAGTTTTGCTATCCCCATGCAGCAATCTGAGCACAGGATTTAAAGCTTGGTTTTAAAACTACTTCCGCTCAACTATGAATTGAAAAAGAAGACAGCTGTTTTGTACCATTTTCCAAAAGAGAATGGGTTCCAAAGCAAAGATGCTATAACTTCCCTGAGAACAGTGAAATATAGTCAAATTACATTTGGATCCAGCTTTTCCATTACAAATCCCATAGGAAATTATAGTTTGCAGATGGGAAGTAAATGTAAAAACATCTCAATGAGATGTGATCTAAGTGATACTGCTAGAGGTTTTTAAGAAAAGATCAACCACAAAATAAAGATTTTATTGCTTTTCTCTTCATTCCCGTCCGTCTCTCTCTCATAGATTCAGAGTCTTATCCTAATTCCCCAATACAGCCATTACTTTACAGTTTTCCAAATTGCTGTTCTTCTGAAGAAATGGGATATTTTTTTATCTGCTGCATTCAAAGTGTTTTAAATGCTCTTCCTCACGAATACCCAACCTATTTCACTCTGATATCACTGCTGATAAGAGTCGCTGCAACAACCTCTGTTTCTCTGGCTGTACTCTTGCACTTCCTAACTTCTCTAGCCAGGAGTTCATCTTTAGTACCCCACCCTTTTATTGCATCTCCAGACTTTCCAGATAGACTCCAGCCCCCCTGCCCCTGTTTACCACGTCCACTCTCCCAGCACATACAGCGCTTCAGCAAGTATCAGTCCAATGGCCTATACGTCCCCACATTTTATACCACATGATCTCAAAGAAAGAGAGAACCTAACCTATGTTCCCAAACACCTTCCTCATGCTCTTTCCCGACTCCTGTATTCTTCACAAGCTAAGACCGCAGCTCCCTGTTCCCTGTCTCTTCATACCATTGTAATACCCTTCTGTTGCACCTTCCTACATTCCCAACCATCCACACCAGGACACTTTTTCTTGCCCTGCACCATCCTCACTTTTGTATCAAACCCTTTCATTCTGTTTCTCAGAAAAGCTGGGACCCCAGCTCAATCTCTTCAGCTGTTAAGGTCCCACCCCCATCCCCACAAGCCCAATTCCACTTGACTTGACTACAACCTTGAGTCCTGTGGCAGACAAGCAGAAGCTTGCTCTGACTTCTGAAAGGGACATCTATGTCGGGCAGTGGTAGCAGAAGCTCCTGACTCCTTCTGGGTGCACAGGAGGTGCTTGCTTTGTGGTTCCCATTAGAGGCTGAGCACAGGAAAAGTGAGGAGCAGCTCATCTAGCCAGGCATACTACCTGGACATGCTCCAAACAGCATTTGGGAATCTCTGCCATGCAGAAGAAAAGACATCAGAATTATCATACTGAATCAAATGTGTGATCCATCTAATTAAGTATCTTGTTTCCAAGAGTGACCAGCACCTGCTGCTCTGGAATAAAACACAAGAAAACATGCAGACATTTTAGAGCATCAGCACTTTTGTTTAGAGACTATGTAACGCCCTTGAACAGTGAGTATTTGAAAGCAGGATGATAAAGCAAAAATATACAGAGCAGAGAGAAACAAATCCAGAGCCTGTCAAATACTGTTCCCATTGCTAATATTAAAAGAAGGGGCAGAGAGACAAATGAAAAATTTATAACAGCAGTATCAGCTACAGCCAAATTTCAAAGGCATCATAGGCTCCTRGAATTTTATCTGCAAAAGTCATCATCCTATTTTATTGTAAATAAGTGTAATATGTTTCTGCTTTGTCACTTCACCTTTAGGAGATCTGGAAATTATGAAGTTATTAAGATACCTTGAGGGCTGTAGGAATGTTCAGTAAAATATTTTTTAATATAATATACGCTTCAATTACAGGAGTGTAGCTCTTCTAAGAAAGGATGGAGCTTTCTAAAGTTCTTTATTTTATTGTTAAGCAAAAATTAGAGTCTGAGTTTATTTAAAAGTAAACCATCATGACATCAGGCTTTAAGAAATTCTCCTTATTAGTTATTGTTCCTGCTTTGGTATCCATATGTCTCAAATAAATGATCTTGCTGCTCTGTGAAATTCTTTTCCATGCTGAATTCCTTCCCATGCCATTTTTGATGATTTTTTTTCTTCATCCACCTGCATCATCAATTGTTTCCTCAACTATCTTTGTACTGCCACAAATCAATCTCTAAATACATATCTACAGGTCTTCCTCAAAGAATTTTTGCTGACTTTAGCAACAACAAAAGTTAGTCAAGAGCAGAATCACGCACCAATGTAAGATGGTACTGTCATGGAGAAATGTGTCCACAAATATGTCCACACAGCACAGTGCTATGCTAGAAATAGCTGAGCTAGCTTCTATACCAGGAAGAAAATAGTTCCTTTGGTATTACTGCAGTAGGCTCCTCTGTCTGGGTGAATTAGCTTATCTTTAGTTCATGCGGACATGTTTTATGAGTGTTTCTGCCAGATGCACAAGCTTTCTCATTTGTGAGATGTTTGCAAAGTTCCTCACATCTACAACAGGGAAAAGAAAGAGACGATCAAACTAGAAATCATTTCAGCTTATAAACTTGTGCATTTGTGTATACCAGCCTACTAGATGGAGATATGCATATGGTTTCAGTAGTTTCACAGTCATTTTTAGCTGTAGATGGAGGCAGAGGAAAACTCATTTGTGAAAAAGTATCACAGAATCACAGAATGGTTGAGGTCAGAAGGGACCTCTGGAGATCATCTAGTCCGACCCCCTGCTCAAGCAGGATCACCAAGAGCACTTTGCACAGGATTGTGTCCGGGCAGGATTGGAATATCTCCAGAGAAGGAGACTCCACGACCTCTCTGGACAACCTGTTCCAGCGCTATGTCACCCTCACAGGAAAGAAGTTTTTCCTCATGTTCAGACAGACCTGCCTGTGTTGCAATTTGCGCTTGTGTCCTCTTGTCCTGTCACTAGGCATCACTGAAAAGAGTCCCCATCCTCTTAACATCCTCCCTTAATATATTTGTAGACACTGGTAAGATCCCCCTTCAGTCTTCTCTTCTCCAGGCTGAACAGGCCCAGCTCTCGCAGCCGTTCCTCATGGGGCAGATGCAGCAGTTCTCTAAGCGTCTTAGTAGCCCTCTGCTGGACTCTCTCCAGTAGCTCCATGTCTCTCTTGAGTTGAGGAGTCCAACAGACACTGTACTCCAGATGATGCCTCACCAGGGCTGAGCAGAGGGGGGAAAATCACCTCCCTTGACCTGCTTGCAGTGCTCTTCCCGATGCAGCCCAGGATACCATTGGCCTTCTTGGCCACAAAGGTACATTGCTGGCTCATGGTCAACTTGTTGTCCACCATTTTTTGGCTTCACTGTTTTCACAGCTTTTGAAAAAGGGAGTCAGGCACTCATTTTAACATTGGAAGGCCAAAAAACAAATAATAATAATAAAAAAAAACTTGTTCACAGTGTTCCAAAAAGTACAGCGGGGATATCATTGGCCTGTATAACACTCTGTATATAGACAGAAAAAGTAGTTTTGTTTGGGGATGGGATAGGACTCAGTTTCCCTGAAAGGTGCCTTGAAGTCCAGATGAAAGTAGAAGAAACAAATGTAGAATATACTTCTCTGATAAGCACCTCCCAAATTCCAGCACTCAGTGTCTTTAGGGCCATCAGAAGTTGCATCAGACTATACTATTTAATAGACCTTGATAGACCTGCCTTTTGTGAATATATCTATTTGGTTTTTTTGATCCTTACTTTTTCTGAGTAAAAGTGACAGTCAAGCCATAAGTTTACTCCATGTATTAAGTTATGGTTAGAAAGTTCAAGTGGCTAATTCAAGGTTACCCAAACATTTTCATCAGAAAAGCTACTGATTGTTCTTTTGACATCTTTGCTTTCATCCACAAGCTGATAAACTCATCATGCAGCTTCTCTTGACCATCACAGCAATTTCTTGCATAATAAAAATGCACAGGAGAGTATTGGGTGCATGTTCAATTTGAGGATGAAGCAAGTATAATTTTTCCACGTTGCCTCTCAAGGTTATCATTCAGGCATCATCAGGAAAAGGCCTGCCTCTGAAACTATTCCTCCCAGGAAAAAACACAACTGAATTCTGTGGCAGGTACAGAACTGTGAATACTGGAATTCTGGACCACACACAGGTATAATACGCTCAAGAAGGATTTCTCAACAGGCAACTAATATACAGTGAAGAACTTGCACACATACAAACCTATAAAAGTCTTCAACATACAACAAAACTTTGGGGCATATTTCAAACTAAAGTCTAATGGAAAAATAGGATGTACAACCTGTAAGACTTCCATTTTAATTTTTGGTGGAATATGACTAATGTTTTTTTTCCCTGTAGCAGTTTACAGGGAAACTGTGTATATCAAATGTGGATCCTAGCAGTTCTACATGTAGTAGTTAAAAAAACAAAAACTATTAAGCTGATCACCACAGTCATTGTAACTGTTGTTTTCTGCACATAACATTCATCATTAGTTACCTGGTACTATTAGCTTGATATTAATTGTCATACTCTACTGATATCAAGAAGACTACATAAGAGAAGTAGTTTTATTAAAACTATTTCTCTTTCACTCTCATTTAAATTTTATATATATTTTTTATTGTGCTGAATCTTGTAGTACTGCCTGTAAATAGTCCCAGAGGAGCTTCATGTTCCTTTCATAAGTGTTCGAATCCATACAGCCAACTAGTAAAATACAACTATTCTCACTTAGTGGACCACCTCAGCAGACAGGCCTACAAAAATCACAGTATGATCTTCGGGTAAGCAGAGCAGAAGCTAAATGAGTAGAGCAGTTATTAGAAACATAAAGTCAGTAAGACTAAATAAGACTAGTAAGACTAGATGGTCTGAAGTTTGTTTGGAAAATTAAATACTAATTAACAAGAGGAAGCTGAACATAAAAAATGTGTCTGTGTTCAAGATGGAATGAAAGAGCTGGAAGAAGTGGAACAGGGCAAAACTTGCAAAGTTAAAAGATTAGTTGCACTATGCATTGAATGCTTAAGGGAGTTTAGTTCAGGGAATAGAGGACCAGAGTTACGCTTAGGAGGCTTGACTCTACCAGTAGCCTTAGAGGACCCTAGTTATAGGAAGCACTGAGTATCCAAACCCTGAGACACTGGCCAATTTAAGGTAACAGGAAATCACAGACCACAGTGTTTGCTTCTGGAAGGTCCCTCTTTGCCTATGGGAACAAATATACCCAAGTTCCAGTTCTGAATTCATTTAATTACAAATTGCTTCCCTAGCTGTGCTTTGTGTGAMTCTTTCCCATGAGATATATTCATTTAACTTCCAGAGGGATCCTGAGAGAAGCAAGAACGTCAACAGCAGCAATGCAAAGCAAATAATTCACCGAGCTATTCRATCTAACCCTCTGCAGTCTAATCCTTTTCTTTTAATTGCTGCCAAGTTTGCATCTTTAATATTCAGGGGAAGTATGTTCCCCCTCATCCTCCATGAGGAGCAAGCATTATTTACTTTGTAACTTGTAGATTCAGAAGGAAAAAAATAGTTCATCGCTACTACGCTTTACTTCAGGGTAACTCCATTGAATCAGTGGAATTACAGCAGCATAAATTCGGAGTAACTTGCTGATGAATCAAGCCCAGTCTCTACATATTTCAGGCTACTTGCGTAAATTGCAGTCACTCATAAAATCACTATAACAGTCAATTCTTTGATCCTAATTTCCCTATGATTTACACCATGGATAGATTTATAGAAAAGATCACAAGTAAACGTAAGAAAGTATAAATTTAATGGGAACTGAGGATCATGTGGATTAGGTTACATAACCCCCTGACTGAGGAATGAAGAGATGATTCTCACAAACCATCATTTTAAAAAATTTGGTTTTCTTACTGAGAAGTTTTGAAAATAGTTATGAAAACGCTTAAAATAAAAGGCAATAACTGATCCAAAGACATGTATGGTTTGTTTGTTTTTTAAGCATAAGTATGTTACCTTTTTAAACTTTATTTCACACAAAAAATGTAAACATAAATCTCTTGAGGCATTTTGAGGTCTATTTTAGCCAACACAGTCCAGCAACATAAACATTAATTCACTAAAACATTTGGTCAGCCAGAATATGTATTTTTTTAACTGCAAAAAATGAAGCCAGAAAAATCATCTGTATCTATGTAGCCCTCAGCACCGAGGCAACAAGTCCCGTCTGAGCATAACCAGTAAGCAAATATCAAGTGGTTTTCCTTCAAAGTGGCACAATTATAGTGAGTCAGAGCCTGGGAAAGAGTAAGGCAGTATTGCTCCATGTGGAAAATTCTTCTCCGCAGGCAGGACCTAATCTTGTTCACACCATTTGTAAACTTCTGTTAGGGTCAAAGGCAATTGCTTGTGCAAGCACTAAAGGTAAGATCCCTGAAGGTCACTGAAAAAAGTCCTGAGGAGGCCTTAGATAAGGCCTATGGGACAGTCCTGGCAGAAGCAGGAGAGAAAAATGGAAAGAAGTGACAATTTGAATAAACACTTTGAAAAGTTTTTAGCCCAAATTCAAGACTTGATTAGTGACGTTACAATCGCGCATTAATAGTTTCAAGCAGTAAGTAAGAGCGGTTTTGCAACTTACTTGTAAATGTTCTAGGTGCCAAGTATCTAATCACCTTAAAACACATGCTTGTTCTTTTTAATACTTTAATTGGTATTATAATTTGATTTACAGGTCCCACTGAAAGGACTGATCTGAATAACAAAGAGATGCAATTTCCCTTCACAAACGCCCATGACATACGAGAGGACAAAACGCTGAGCTGCTCAGTAAGTTGCCTGCAGCACAACACGCAGTAATTCACCTACCTTCGCAATTGCTCTTCTTCATTTTGCACTAGACTGGGCTCAGTCCCTTACTTACATGTTTAATATTGCTCACACTTTCAGTAATAAGCACATTATTTCTATTCATCTCAAATTTGCAACAAAATCCTCCCAGCACGTTGCTTAATGCAGAAGTGTGTAACCCCGTGGTAGCGAGATGTCATCAGCACCATCCCGTCCCCATCCGAGGGTATCTCGGCATCTCGGATAAACTGCAAACATATCCAAGCCATCTAGAAATTGGCTGACTTGTAACCTGCTCGTCGTGTAGGAAAAAACTCTGAACTGAGTGGGCAAGCAGGGTGAAGACATACGTTGCTAGCCTGCTCATCATACCTCTGCTCTGGAAGGCAGCTATGCTCCCAGTACGCCTCAGACAGCTACTCAGAGCTAGCTCCAGTTCCTACATGTCCCAGGAGACATTTTTTTTTTCTGCTGCATATTGGTCCAAGTTTGAGACTTCAAAATCCCT